>NC_059107.1:123538397-123838908 GCF_020740685.1 Jaculus jaculus | reverse complement strand
GCTCATTGACAGTGAGAGAGGGAAAAATACAGATTTAAAAATCTATTAGATTTTATGTTAAGGAAATAATTACTTATATTCCAGATGTAGAAACACAAACATAGTAAATCTAAACAAAAATAAAGCTCATCACTATAACCAATCTCTCCATTATGAGATGGGTTCTTGTGATCTTATTTATACACCTATTTACAAATGAAACTCATGCCTTCACTGACTATTTAGGTGGACAGATCTGTGCGGCCACAATCCTGATAAAAATATTACATATTTCCTTCCTTACCTCCAACTTCCAGTCATTTCTTTGCTCACAATGCAAATTGAGTAAACACTATGTGCCCAGAACAAAGTGAGACACTGAAGGTCTAGCAGTGCATGCAATTGGTTCTTAATCCTGTACAATTTAAATCCTAGTGAGGGTTGCTGAATGTTGTATATTTTGCGTGCACACTTTTTAGTGTGATTATCCCTGAGACCAGACCATCTTTTATTATAGTCTGCATCTCTTCTTACTGGGATACTTGGTAGGCAGACATCCCTTTCTCTAGTTCTTCCCTAACTTCAAGCTATTTTGAGCCATCCCTACATTCATTATCATAAGTCCATCATGCAGAGTTATTGCCTACTCATGTAGTCATCCAGGGATCCTTAGCTTCTTTGATTCCTTCTTGCCAATGAAGTACGCCACAAACACTTCCCATTCATTTTGCACATTTTCAGTTAATGCTATTACTCCACCTTGTGCAACCTTTAGTTGGATTCCCTAAAAATAGTTTATGTCCTCTCTCTACTTCCCTAATATTTGGTGCCTTTAATGGATTGTACATCAAGTTATACTTTTCATATAATTAGTTGTAGCTATATTAATGACCGTAACCAGATGGTAACCTTGGAGGGAACATGTATATTCTATGATCATCAGATTAGTCCCAGAACCTAGAACAATGGAAGATTACTCCCATTGGAAGCAATTAAAATGTTTCTTTTTAATATATTTTATTGATTGATTGATTGATTTGAGAGAGAGAGAGAGAGAGAGAGAGAGAGAGGAGAGTAAGAGAGAGAGAATGGGCATGCCAGAGTATCCAGCCACTGCAAACGAACTTTAGATGCATGCACCCCTTGTGCACCTGGCTTATGCAGGTCCTGGAGAATCAAACCAGGATCCTTTGGCTTTTCAGGCAAATGCCTTAACTGCTAAGCCATCTCTCCAGCCCCTAAAATGTTTCTTAAATAAATAGTTGTCAAAGGTACATCATTTAGCACTACTGATCTCAATGTTTTCAGGTGACAGTTGGGATTTGACACTATAAAACACACTGTTGGAAATGGCAAATGTAAATTTTAACAAGAGTCACAGCCCTCTGAAACACCGCATGCATGATTGAGATAGATTATCACCTGGTCTAATCAAGCATGATTTTGCTTTGAACTTGACAGTGTTCTTCAGAGTCTTTTGCAATATACATAAGGATCTTTCCTCGTGCTTTAATCTCTAAAGAAGATGAGATCCAACTATTTTAGAATATAGAAAAGTACATCTTTAAGGTCAAACTAGAAGTACACATAAGGATGAGAGACAAGCATTAGAACTTTCTTCCTTAACCTGGACGAATCAGTGGCAATATTTTTTTGTTGTATCTTGTTTTTATTCTTTTCCTTGTTGCATTGTGTTTCCTGTTCTCATAAGTATTCCTTAATGCCTCTTGCCAAGAAAATATTCAGTTTAAAATTTTCTAACAAAACTAAAACTTTGATAAGCTGATAAGAATATCTATCACTACTTAAAAGAAATCCATTGTTAACTATTGAATTCATAAGCTTAATTTTGTTGGCATGAATTAGAAGAGAAAGAACATAAAAGGTAAATTAGCAGAATTTTTTTCTTCCAGAGTTTCTTTGGGTTATGCCAAAAAATTTGGATTGAGCATTTTTATTTGTTTATTTTGTTTTGTAATTATTCTTGGCCTTTTCCTAAAACTATGTAAGGATAGCTTCCTACCATGTTTATCTGCACAATACAAAAAATTGATCATTATAATAGGTTTTTTTATGAAAACATATATAGTAATCCAAATTTATACAAATTAATTTATCTTTACTGAATATAGTATGGTTAGTGCCTAAATTTTAGAATCCAAGATTAAACGTTACTTAAAACAAAATTCTAACTGGTATGTGGAGAATTGGGACTAAGCAAAAAATGATTTGGGGGCGCTATAGTCGTGGATTGATTCACAGCTCTGGAAACATTAAATTTATAGCTTTCCAGATAGGTTGATTAAGAAGTTTACCAGAACTTTAGTAATTTGTTTCTAAAAAGATTATTAGCACACATTCAACACACTTAATTAATATGTATTTGAAAGGCCCAAGAATTCAGATGCCCAGAAATACTATCACGCTCCAAAGAGAGTTTAAGCGGGCCCCTGCATACCTCAAACTCCAGGCTTTACTCTCTGTTGAAAGCAAGTAAAGAATCCCTCTTCTCATTATATCAGAGCCCGCTCCTAATATAAAACTAGGTTAAAAGGGCATGAGATAGCCCTCAAGGATGGGAAATGAGTAATGAAGTGAAACACTTATTTGGTTTCTGTAAATAGCCTACACCATAAGCCTTACTAGCCCACACTGTAAGCCTTAGTAGCCTGCACCATAAGCTGTAACAGCCTGCTTCAGACCACCAAGGTCATAGGAGACTGATACCACACTCTGCTACCCCCACCCAAGGACCTGCGCAAATGCTGACCACCAAGGTCATAAGAGACTGATTGGTCCACGAGGGGCTTGAACAAATTAAACTAATTGGCTTAGAAACTATGGAGTGACACAAACTGACTGGCTCGCACCCCGAGGGCTCCTGATATTAAAAAAATGATTGGTCTAATGCACAGGCTTTGTTAGAAACCCTATAAAAACTGTCCCGTTCCTGCATTCGGGGCTCTGCAGTCCTCTACCCCTGTGCGGTGTACGACTGTGGGCCCCAGCGCGCTTGGAATAAAATCCTCTTGCAGTTTGCATCAAGACCGCTTCTTGTGAGTGATTTGGGGTGTCGCCATATCCGGGCAGAGCGTGGGGTCCTCATTTTGGGGGTCTTACATATTCAGTTTAGTAAATATTTCTTTAAAATGCTAATGAAGTATCTTGAATTCAGAGAAAAGAAAGGAGAAACAAACTAAAATCTGATTAAACTCAGTATCTTTACATACAGACGGAAGGATCCATTATCCCCATACCATTAAAAGTCAGAGTAAGAGAATGGCAAAGCAGAAATGAACAAGTCCAGAGTTTTCTTTTGCAACAATAAATACCTAAACATTAGTAAACCAATGTTCACAGTTTTGCAGCTAAATTATGACCCAAATTTTTTATAGTTAGTATATAACAAGTCAATTTATGTGACAAATATTCTAAGTATTTTATAAGTGCTACTTCCATTAACCTCCTACAAATATTGTGAGAAATTTGAAAATGGTAAAGTGCAAAACTGTTGAATTTACTTCAAGTCACACAGAAAAAAAAATGGTATAACTATTGAAAATATATGAGCCATAGCCTGTTTAGAGAAATATTAGTTGATGCTATATACCAAGGAACCAAGAAATAAACCCAAAAATTTAATATTAGAGACATTAGGACCTGTAGAAAGGGTTAAGACTTTTCACATACTGAAGTATTGAGTTGCAGTTATCAAACGTAACTTAGTTTTTATGCATGAGTAGTTTTAATGGAAAATATAAATATGATATTTTGAGATAGTGTATCACTATGTCGCCTATGTTGGCCTTAAATCACTATCCTGCTGGTGCCTGCTGGGTGTGAGATTATAGATGTGTTCCACCATGTCTCAATAAGAAAATTTGGAAACAAAAATCATTAAGATAGCACACTCGTTACTTGTGCGTTGCTAGGACAAAATACCCAATAATAAGCAGCTTAGGGAACAAAAGGATTCAGCTAGGCTTACAGCTCCATCATGGTAGGGAAACAAGCATCAAGACCCTCCTCTCAGTGACCCACTTCCTCCAGCAAGGCTCACCTCCTAAATTTTCCACAACTTTCTCTTACACAAAATGCCATTCCACCAACTGAGGATTAAGCATTCAAATATGAGTCTATGGAGGACATTTCACAAACAACCACAAATGACAATGAAACTTAAATGTATATTATTTAATAAAATAGAATTTTTTATTTTATATTTTTACATTTTCCACATCCTCATGTTAACAAAATGCTACATTTCCTAATAACACATATTTTTTATAATATAACATGGAATTTTGTCTTAGGTGATGCTTCAAGCTTTCTAATTTGCAGTTGTTAGAATTGGAAAGATGACAGAAAATTCTAAATGCTGAAACTACTTACACGATTTTGTTAGAGAAAGAATGGGGCTGGGAATAAGAGAGCTGTTAAGTTAGCAAAAGATGAGCCTGGCATGCTGATACACACCTTTAATCCCAGCACTTGGGGAGCAGAGGTAGGAGGATCACAGTGAGTTCGAGGCCACTCTGAGACTACATAGTGAATTCCAGGTCAGCCTGAGCTAGAGTGAGACCCTACCTCTGGAAAAAAATAAATTAGAAATTTTGCCTACTCATGGCAGATGTATGAGGAGAAGGTGCAATGCTTGCAGAGTAGCCAGCTGCACCTCTGTGCAAACAGCAGGCATTCTTTCCTTGCATAGAGACAACCTGTCCTCAGGGTATATACCTTATCTTGTGGAGCCTGACTAGATTTCAGCAATCCAGGGCCCTCAGATAAGCACTTCACCACAATGCTACAAGTACACAACCTTTGTAAGTGATCCTGTCTTGAAATATTAGCACACAGATGAATTCTAAGCCATTGTTGAACTACAGCCCTTTTAGTCAGTGATACTCATTCTGTACTCAGAATACACCTGAATCTACATGCCATAACCACAGACATCCTCAATATATTAATCTAAAGAATTCATGGAGATAACCTGGGTTTCAAAAATTTACTATTATTTTCTATGGAATATGAACATTAAGAAAGCATTATTCTTGAAACATTGCATGATAATTAATTGAATTATCTACCAAAACCCCAAAATATTCTTTCAACTCCAATTGCAGCCTAAAGGTAAGTTTCTTTTCTCCTTGCCTGATGAATTAAGTTGAATAAATCAGAAATTAATTTGGACTCATCTAATAACTTCACCAGGAATAATGTATAGTAATTAAAATATACTATCAAGGAGCTGGACAGATGGTTTAGCTGTTAAGGCATGTGCCTGCAAAGCCAAAGGACCTTGGTTCAATTCCCCAGGACATAAGCCAGATGCACCAGGTGGCACAAGCATCTGAGTTTGTTTGCAGTGGCTGGAGGCTCCTGTGTGCCCATTCTCTCTCTCTCTCTCTCTCCCTCCCTCCCTCCCTCTCTCTCTCTCTCTCTCTCTTTCTCTCTCTCTCTCCCTCCTTCCCTCCTTCTCTCTCTCACCCTCTTTCTCTCTCTCTCTTTCTCTCCCTCTTTCTTACTCTTTCAAATAAATAAATAAGCAAAAAATATATATAACATCAAAAGTAGAGGCAAGTGAGTTAAAGATTTGAAAATGATTTCTCATAGACTACATTGTGAAATTACCATGTAAGTAAACAAAAATGACAATAGAAAATATACATTAAGTTAATAACAAGGTTATAATTCAGTCATAAACTCAAACTGTAACCCAAAATAAGCCTTCTTTCTTTCTTGAAATTGTTTTTGTCAGGTATTTTATCACAAAAGAAGAATAATAAAGGGAGCATGCACGTGTTAAGAATTTACCAACCACATCCTGCCTCTTCAACATGGCTTTTTCAAACAAAATAAATTAATAATTAATAACACTAAATAATAGCAACAAGCTTCATGTCTACAAGTTTAACAAACTCCATTAGTGTTCAATAGATAACTCCAGCCTCTTGTAGTCACTGAATTTGTATGCCCTTCATTAAGATTTCAAGCTTTCCATCAGCCTATAGACATTCTTTCTCAGCCTCATTTACTAGCTATTCTCTAAATTTCAAATGCCTTTCTGTCTTTCCTTCCACTCTTTTTATTTAGACATGCTAGATTGTTGGAATCCTAACTTGACCTTTAAGTCTATTCATACATACCACTTACTTCCATGGCTTCCACTATTTTCCACCCAATCCAAAATGGATTTTGCTGTCATTTTCTCATGGCAGCCTCTATTCCCTGGTCAGCACCTACCCAAATTTATAGTTATTCTTTATAATAAGTGAAATAAAACCTTCCTTGGGCTAAATTAGATTTGTTTGTGTACTCAAGTATGGGCAACATACCAGTGGCTACACCTCTGAAGATCAGTCCCCTCCTCTCCCAGCAACTGTTACCTGCCACAAGCTCCTCCAGAAGGAGTGGCATCATGAGCCTGTTTCCATTGCATGATGAAATGTTGGCAGGCTCAATCTTGTGCAGGAAACCATTTGTTCAGCAACTATTTGTTCAGGAATTTAACAGACATGCCATGTCCAAAAGACAGCATACCACAGCCCAATCCCTATTCTCCAGCTCTTAGATTCTTTCTGTCCCTTTTTCCTCTCTTTTGCTCTGCTTTCCAAGCCATGGAGGGAGTGATATAGATGTCCTTTTAGGTGTGAGCACACACAAATAGTCACTTGTCCTCAGCATTTTTGCCAACTATGTATCTCTATATTAACCTCTGCCCCTTACAAAAAGGACCTTCTATGGTCGACTGAGAACATCACTAATCTATGGGTATGAATATTTAAGTATTTAGACAGCAGTATGATAACTTATCATTTCAGCATAACCACAGCTGTAGCTACCTCCCAATATATACCTATGCCTTCCCATCCAAAGCTTCTGACCAAGTTTACAGTATCAGGCATGAATTTCCTCCTGTGGATGGGCTTAAAATCTAGTCAGAAAGCAGTTGGTTACCCCCAATGCCATCATTTCACAGTGTATCTATTTGTTTGGCCTGCATCTTCACTAAAATAATGCCAGACATACCACAGAACATCAACATATATTTCTTATACTTGGTGAAAGTCTATAAAATGCTTAGAGAATGTTTCCCTTCTCTCCATTGTAGAAGAGGCACACCTGCATTTACGTGGAAGTGACTTATGGGATGGAAACAAGAAAACAGGTAACCTTACAGGACAAACTATAATTGATGATGAAAACAGCTGAAAGGGGATCTCATCTGTTTATTAGGAAAAATGCAATTTTTTATCGTCAAGCTTATAGGTTAAAAGTTCAGGTAGCTAGGAGGTGACTAATTAAGGAACTCAAAGAAAGCACATCTGGAGGCTGTTTCTCAAAGTTAATTTTCAAAGATATGTAAACATGAGAGAGATTATTGAACTCATCATATCTAGGGAAAGCACAGAGAGGAGTTAGTTAGAGTTGCTGTTACAACATGTAGATTTGGAAGAATGTTGTCTATTGGTAAGGTGGCTGACCTGTCAGCTTTAAAAGAAAACAAAACAGCAAAGACTATATGGAGTCATATGTCATATATAACTAATGAAATTTATCGACTGAACATATTAGCAATGAGTAAGGTATGTAAGTGCACAGTGGATCAAAAGTTCAACTTTGGGGCTGGAGAGATGGTTTAGCAGGTAAAGTGTTTGCCTGCAAAGCCAAAGGATCCCAGTTCGATTCTTCAGGACCCATGTAAGCCAGATGCACAAAGGAGTACATGCATCTTGAGTTCGTTTGCAGTGACTAGAAGCACTGGCATGCGCTCTCTCTCTCTCTCTCTCCCTCACCCTCTTTCTCTCTCTCAAATAAACAAATAAATTTAAAAATATTTTTTAAAAAGTTCAACTTTGAATCCCAATACTACACAGTAAGCTTAATGATCATTTAAAGTTTTTAATTTGATATTAACGAGCATAGTAACAAAAAATAGGCAAAAGATAATGTAAAACATTACATGCTTCTATTTGAGGTACACAACAATTTATCTTAAGCAGATGTTAATGTTTTTAATAGAAATATTTAAGTAAATCTCTATGTAAATTAGAATCAATAATATTGAAATGTTTACATCAACAGAAAACATTCTTATTAAAGCAAAGACTGTAAATCAATTTCAGACAGAGTAGACACTGGGACTCGACAGGTGCAATATTATTTTAGTCATTTCACCCATGTTGAGGTCCAAACATTTACTAAATTGAAATATTCCTTAGAAGTGAGATTTCATTGGGTATTTCTGTGCATGTGTGTGTGTTGTCATTGTTGTTTATTGTTTTGTTTGAATCAGAGTCTCACTCTACCCTAGGCTGACCTGTAACTCACTCTATAGCCCAGGCTGGCCTGGAATGCATGGCAATTCTTCCACCATAGCCTTGGGAGCGCTAGGTAAAAGCGATGAGATACCACACCTGGCTTAGAAGCATGCTTCTGAAATGAAAACATTCATCAGTGAAAGCTTGTCAGTTAGAGAAACCTGATCTTAGTTCATTAAGCCCCAAACATTAGCTTTTCATTGAAATTTTCCTGCTTGCTTATTAATATTGGATTTCCTTTCACATTCACACTCACAATAAGGCATTCTCTCTTTACTGAATAAATTCAATCATTATTTACTCAAGGTGGAGAGAATGGGGAATTTTCAAGGTTCTCAGGACATATTCCTTGTCAATATTAATAATCTACTGTGTTTCCAGAATGCAACATCCCATGTACAATTGTTCATACATTTAGATAATTGTATCCACCCAGCAAAAGAGCGGTAGCAAAAACTCTCAAATTCAATAGTGTGTGCATGCACCTTAAAACCAGCTGTCAATGACATAAAAAGTAACTAACTAGATGTTAAATAATAATAACCTACTTAGTAATTTTAATGGTATAAAAAATAAATGCTCAAGATCTATTTAGCAACTGATGTTATATTTTCCTATCCCTTCTAACTGGCATAACTCTTATTTTTAAAAGCATACTTAACTTAAAAGTTATAATTATATCCAGTGCTAATTTTGTTCACAATAAGGACCATGGGATTGTTGACTGTTACCAGCTGTTAACATAACATCAATGTACTGTCCACTGAAGGAAATCTCACAAATCACAAAATTTCTCTAGCTACCTTTTTCACCTGCAAATAAGAGGAAATTATATGAACAACTCTAAGGTTCATTAATGTTTTCATCTTTAATTTTAAAGGTCCTATATTTCTGTCTCTAAGCATACAACTCTGTGGTTATCTAGTGGCTCATATTAACTGATGACATTTGTCAGACTAAGCAGGATGAATTTGAGCAGTTTTAACATACCTTGCATATTAAAAAATAAGTGATCAGAATAGGAAGAATTCTGCAAGATATTCTCTCTTTGAAAGGAATATTCCAGATTCATTCCATATTTCAGTTATAAATCTTACACTATTTCAGCTGAACAATTTGAAATAATTTGATTCTCTTAAATAAAATAGTAAATCTAATTGTGCTACTGAAGCTGTATATACTTTGTGCCTATTATTAAGTGGTCATATCCCAATAGTCTTAAAGAAACATTATTATTGAACAGTATGTCTGTCATATGCATAAAGCATTGACATTACAATGTTGTGTATGCAGAGTTATTGGAATGAAGGATTTAATTCCACTGGCATGTGCAGTCTATAGGTTCCTGGAGAGTATACATAATTTCAGTGTCATTCCCTGAGCAATACAGGGGCACAGTCAGGTTTCGTACTCCATTTTCACGACAGCACTTGCAGAATCTTAGGTGACTTTCAACATTGATGTTATATATGGTAGCTGATGGGCACTTTCCATCACAAGATGCGACATTAATCTGTATTGAGAGGTAATGAGAAAAAATGTTTTCAAATTTTGCAAAAACTCACTATTATTTGATTGTGCTAAAGAGTCGGATAAAAGCAAGGCTTTCTTCACTATGACATCAATCCTCAATTATCTGTACAGTAGAATATTGTGGAAGATACATATTAAAACATCATCATATTGAGCTTCAAATATAGTGCTGTAGTTATGTTTGCAAATAAATAAAAACATATTTTTTAAAAATGATGATATAGGGCTGGAGAGATGGCTTAGCAGTTAAGGCATTTGTCTAAAAAGCCAAAGGACCCAGGTTCGATTCTCCAGGACCATGTTAGCCAGATGCACAATGGAGCTCATGCATATGGAATTCGTTTGCAGTGGCTGGAGGCCCTGGCATGCCCATTCTCTCCCTCCTTCTCCCTCTCCCTCTCCCTCTCCCTCTCCCTCTCCCTCTCCCTCTCCCTCTCCCTCTCCCTCTCCCTCTCCCTCTCCCTCTCCCTCTCTCTCTCTCTCTCTCTCTCCCTCTCCCTCTCCCTCTCTCTCTCTCTCTCTCTCTCTCTCTCTCTCTCTCTCTCTCTCTGTCAAATAAATAAATAAATAATATTTTTAAATGATGATATTAAAATCAAATGGTTGTTACATGGAAATGTCCAATGTGGCTCTTATAGACATAACTCATTACTTATTTCTTTGCTAATGCTAAGTGAGTGTGTGTGTAGGCCAGGGTTTCTTGCCACTGCATTCAAAAGCCAGACACATATGTCACCTTTTTGAATCTGGCTTTTTCATGGGTGCAGATAATCAAACTCAGACCAGCAAGCTTTGCAGACAAGTACCTTCAATTGCTGAGCCATCTCCTCAGCCTTACATACATAATTCAAAGCACAACTGAACAGATAGATGGAGCAAATTAATTACAGTCTAACAATTCTTTTATCCCCATGTTATGCCATGACTCAGGTACAATAAATAGTTTTATTGAAAGGAGCAAAAAGACCAATTTTCTTAAGTAAATTTACATAGTTAAAGTGAAAATATAGTCAAATATATTAAGATTCAATTTCTGTCTCTCTAGATTGCAATTACCATGAAGAATTGTTGATTATTTTATGCTAAGAATAATTCATCATTCTTCACAAACAGGATATTTTAATAGCAGAAAGTAGGAACACTCTCAAAGTTAAATATTGAATGTTGGCATTTTATGGGCTTATAAATTTGCCAATGCAATATGTCAGTGAAGTATAGATTCCTGGAAATATGCATGGCCTTTATATAATAAATGGTATTTTTGTACTTACAGAACTTTGGCTTATACAGTCTTGTCTCCTTATCATTGATTTAATGATCACTTTCTGACATATTCTTTCTTCTCGTTTGCCTAAAAAAATACAGAACATATTTATTAATCAAAAATCTCATTAAAAATTGTTATATTATTTAAAACATGGAATATTTAAATTGGAAAATTAATATATTTATTTAAAACCTAATCTCAACAGGCACATTCCTAGGAGGAACTCAGTGTAAGCAGAAGATGGATAGTACAATAGTCATCCTACTTATTAATAGCAAACATGCTGAGAAAGAAATTAGTTAAACATTCCTAATCACAATTGCCTTTAAAAATAAAATACCATGGAATAAACCTTAACCAAGAAGTGAAAGAGCTGTACAATGAAAACTTTAAAATACTAAATAAATAGAAGAAGTAACTAGGAGATGAGATAACCTCCTATGCTTATGGACTAGGAGTTTAAATATTAGGAAAATGTCTAAAATAGTAAACAGATTCAATAGAATCCCAGTCAAAATAAAATGACTGGGGCTGGGGAAGGCATTTGCCTGTGAAGCCTAAGGACCCTGGTTCAATTCCTTAGTACCTACGCAAACCAGATGCACAAGGCGGCGTGTGCATCAGGAGTTTGTTTGCAGTGGTTAGAGGCCCTGGTGTGCCCATTCTCTCTATATATCTGCTTCTTCCTCACTTTCTCTCTTTCATGCTCTTGCTCTCAAATAAATAAGTAAAATATAAAACATGTCATTTTCCACAGGAATCAAAAATTCTTAAAATTTATAGGCAATACAAAAGATCATGGATAACCAAAGCAATCCTGAATTTAACAACAACATTGTTAGAGATATCACAATATCAAATTCAACTTATACTACAGAGCCATAGTAACAAAAACAGTACAGAACTGGCACAAAAACTTAACGATTGCTGAAATAGAATAGAGAGTCAGATAAGAGCCTACAGGGCTACAGCCACTTGCTTTTAAATGTCAAAAATTCACATTGGATAGAAGACAGACTCTTCATCCTGTGGTGGTTAGAAAAGCAGTTATATACATATAGAATAAAAGTAGAAACAATTTCCCATCCTATACAAAAACCAACTCCAAATGGATCAAGTGCCTTGATGAAAGACCTGAGTGTTGGAAAAAAAAAAAAAAAACTAAAAATTACGTCAAGATATGTGCATAGGAAAGGACTTTCTCAATGGAAGTCTTGTCATTCAGGAAATAATGCCAACAATTGACACCTATTACTCTCATCTGCATTGCAAAGGAAATAGTCAAAATAAGAGAATTTTGCTAGCTTAAATATCCAACAAAGTATTACTGTCTACAATATGCACAAGACTCAAAAAACAACTAATTAAGAAATCAAACAACCCAACCAATAAATGAAATAACAATACAAATATTTCTCAAAAAGGTAAAGTATAAATGGCCAATAAACATATGAGAAAAAAGTGTTCAACTTCATTATTCATCAGAGAAATGCAAGTGAAAACTGTATTGATGGAGTATTTCTGTGAGTTCAGGAGGAGCCCTATGATTTTGAGGCCAGCTTGAGACTATATATTGAATTCCAGGTCAGTCTGAGCTAGAGAAAGACCCTGCTTCAAAAAAAAATTGTTTTAATTAAAAGAAAAAAAAACAGTATTGAGATTTCATCTCACCCCATTCAGAATGGCATTCATTAAGAAAAACAACAAATGCTGGTACAGATGTGATCCACAACAAAATCCTTATACATTTGGGTGGAAATATAGATAAGTCCAGCACCTATAAACATGTGTATGGAGTTATAGCAGTTAGGTTTGTGTTGCTTAGGGAAAGAAAGGGCATACTTTGGTTTACAGTTTCATAGGGTCAAGTCCATCATGGTGGGGAAGCCATTGCAGAAGCAGGAATTCTGCAATTTATTGTCATATCAGCAGGGAGAAAGTAAAATGAACCAACACTATATGGGGCCTGGCTATAACACTTCCTTCACCAAAAGTTCATCTCCAAAAGGTTTCATAACCTTCCCCAATAGTGCTACCAACCAGGGATTAAGTATTCAAATGTATTTGTCTATGCATGACAATTTTTACATTCAAACCACAATAAGAGGCTCATCAAAAAATAGTAGAAATAGATTTATAATATGACCCAGAAATACAACACCTGGGTATGATCCAAGGATTCCAAAGCACAAATCTTCACATAGATATTTGCATATAACTGATTATTACAGCAGAAATCACAATAACTAAATTATAGAAACTACCTAGGTATCCATCAACAGAAGAATGGTAATTAAAATGTATTTTACATTTATATATATACACACAATACAATTTTTTTTTGGTTTTTCTTTTTCTTTCTTTATTTTTTTTAGGTAGGGTTTCTCTCTGGCCCAGGCTGACATGGAATTAACTATGTAGTCTTTGGTTTTTTGAGGTGGGGTTTCACTCTAGTCCAGGCTGACCTGGAAGTCATGATGTATTCTCAGGGTGGCCTTGAACTCATGGCAATGTTCCTGCCTCTGCCACCTGAGTGCTGGGATTAAAGGCATGCGCCACCATGCCTGGCACACAATGCAATTTTTTTCAGCATAATAAAGAACAAAGTCATGTTTTTTGCCGTAAATGAATGCAACAGGGGATAGTTATACTAGTTTTCATCAGGCTATTTATCTCTATACTAAGCCTCACCATCCATCTCCATACTACTTTACTACCTTCATATTTTCCTCAAAGCATCTCTCAATAATTTTTAAATTACTGATTATATTAACTTTCTTAAAACTCTTATTTTTATGTTAACATACACTAATATTTTAAAAAGAAAAATATGTATTTGCTTCTAGTCTAGTCCATAAAATTATTCATAATCACTATGAAATAAATCTCATAATTTAAATAAATATAAAAATATTACAAATGTATTACTGTGGTATTTTGAATGCATGGCCTCCAATATATTCAGGATTTTTTTATTTTAAAAATATTTTTATTTATTTGCTTGCAAGAAGAGAGAGGCATGCCAGGGTGTCTCTAGCTACTGCAAACAAACTCCAGATGCATGTGCCACCATCTGGTTTATGTGGGATCTGGGGAATCAAACCTGGGTCCTTAGACTTCACAGGCAAGCTCTTTAACCACTAAGCCATCTTATTCAGGATATTTTTAAAGTTTGTGGTTGAGATCTACATCCACCTGGTTGGAGGAGGGGTCACTGGGCGGATCTTAGGTTCCAGTCCTAAGGTGTGGTGGTGAATTTGGAATTCCAGTCTAAAGATATGCAGAGTGCTTGAGTTTGGCCTGGAGTTCCTGAAGTGTGCTTTGCTTGCTTTTCGTTTGGTGGCTTTTTCTCTCTCTGCTTCGACCTGTGAATGCCAGCCAGCTTCTTCTGTCATTATGGAACTTCCCCTGGACCTGAAAGCTTCAACTAATATCCCTTCCTCCATAACTATGTCTGATTTGGAAATATATCTCAGCCATCTGAGCCTGTCTACTACAATGGCTTTATTTATCAAAATTATCTGGGCCCTGTGGTCTGGTGTGAGCAGGTCAGACCCATTTCTGGACTCCTCCCACCTCCCCCAGTCTGAGTTCCTTGCACCAACAGTGTGTGGGTGGGCACAGCAGTGTAGAGTGAGTAGATCAGATTCCAGTTTCTGGGCTCCTCCAACTTCCACAGTCTGGGATGCCTGCCACAGTCTGTGTGCTGGAGGGCATAGCAGGAAGTAGGCCAGATCCCTGCTCCCATGCTCCTCATAATCCCCTGGTCCTGGTAAGTCCCACTGTGCCTTGCTTGGGGAGGCCTGGTCCCTGTGTGAGCTGTGGAATCTGGCCATTTACTCTCCTATCCTGACTGGCCACTGGGTACCAACATCCCTGTTCAAATGAGTCAGAGTATGAACCAGCCAGAGGACAAAATCTTTCTTCCTACTCAATAAAATAGAGTATTCCTAAAATGGGTAGACAACAATGAAAAAAAGCCAATGAAAAGTCAGAAAACTGAGAGATCTCCTTCAAATATTCCAAGTCCTACAATGGAAGCCTCCAATGACATAAAGAAATGGAGAGAAATTCATTCCCAAAATGAAAACACAACAACCAATAGACCCTGAAATCAAATGGAGACTCTTGAAAAGAATGAATATAAAGTTACCAACAGATCCTAATATTCCCTTACTGGGCATTTACCCTCAAAGCTCCACATCTCAGTGCAGAGATATTTGCTCAACCACGTTTATAGCTGTTCAGTTCATAATAGCTAAAAACTGGAATAAACCCAGATGTCCATCATTGCATGAATGGATAACGAAGATGTGGTATATCTACATGATGGAATTATACTCAGCAGCAAAAAAAAAAAAAAATAGACATTGAAATTTGTGGAAAAATGGTCAAACTTGGAACAGATCATTCTAAGTGAACTCACACAATCACCGAAAGACAGCCATCACATGATCTCACGCATCTGCGGTTCCTAACCTGGATCAACCCAAGTTGCTAACATAACTGAATAGCATCATGAGGCTTGGACAATAGGGAGGGTTGGGCTTGGGGAAAAAGGAGAGTGTGGGGGTACACAAAACTCAACCCCAAATGAACTGGTACCATACAATCCCATATCCTGGAAGCAGACTAAAATGTGGAACCCTCAAGAGGACCTTAGGGGGAGCACCTGAATTGAAGGGCCCTGGAGAGGGTAAGATAAAACCTAACATCAAATTTCTCCTGTCTTTTTCTTCTCTGTGTTTTTCTTTTTTTCTTTTCCCTTGGCACTGGCCTGTAATTCCCTGTACCAGGATGTGTTCTATATTCACAATGAGCTGTTGATCATAGAGACCTACTATATCTCCCAAAACCAACAACACAAACTTCTGTCAGAGCACTTGATCATCCACCAGTGGTTAATGGTAAGACCTTACTGCTGAAGACACCAAACATTAATGGCACAGACCATGGAGAGACCTGGTTGGAATGAGAAGGACAGCCAGTCCCCATGGGGTTGACCTACATCCCCAACAAGGACAGCCTCTTCAGAAAAGCGGCAGGGAGGAGGGAACAGATGCTACCAACATTGGTTGTTTACATACAAAATATGTCCATATCTAGTAAAAAAAAATTATCATGGGAAAGTTTTAATACTGGATTAAAATGTAATTCATTAAAATGGCATTTCCTAAAAGTACAAATTCATAAACTAGTCCAACTAGGCCTTAAAAGTACTTTAATCTATTCTTGGAGTCCCAGTGCCAATCTGGTTCTAACTTTATTCAGCATGTTCCATGCAAGTTTTCTTGGTGCACTTAAAAATTTACAATCTACCAAAATCCTATGCTAGAACTTTTAGGAAATACCACAATAAAACTTAGTATAAAATTAATATAAAAACAAAAGTTACCTAAAAAATATTTAAGGTACACTACAAAATATCAAAACTAAACTATAAAATTTACCAACCACAAAATACAAAAACACTTAAATTATGGATTTTATGAAATTTACTTTCCTCTGCATCATAGAAATTGAACATCAAGAGAACACAGTAACCATTGAGAGCCATGAAAGCAGTCTATCATTGTTACAATGAATATGTCCACACTTACATATCTTGCAACAGCCTTCATTATAAAGCTTGACGAGCCCTTCATTCTAGGAACAGAGGAAGAAAATAAAGTAAAAAATACAGTGTTTATCTATTTCCTCTGGGCTAAAAATCAAAAAGTAACTCTTCTAACATTTTTATGAAATATCACAAAGGTTTTATAGGAAAATGATTGAAGCTTAGTAATTCATAATTAGAAGCTTAGGATATATATTTTCCTCAGAATCACTTTGTTTCTACACTGATAATATGAAAAGTATGATTAAAAAGTCATGCTCCTTAAAATAATATATTTTTGATGCTCCTAAATAAATTTACTTAAATGAAACAATAATAGTTATCCTAACTAGAAACCATTATACTTTTCAGTTCCTCAGAATACTCTAAACTACTCGATTAGACCAGTTTGAGTTTCTAAATATAAATAGATATCAAAATAAAACATCTATTCCTTTAACATTTTATTATTCAAAAAATTCAAACACATGTGACATTTAAACAGAAGGGGAAGGTACTGAGGAAGGAGAGGGATTGGATGAAGAGGGGCATTGGGGATGAAGTGAGAACAAGAAACAAATAAAACTATTGCATTTGAAAATGCAAGAATGAATGATATGTCAATCTCTGAATGCTGGCTAAAGTAAAATTAAATTAAAATTTAAAAATATCTTACCTCATGATGAAAAACATTGATTTTGAAACTCTAACAGTAATTACTAAGTGTTTTTAGTCACTTTCTAATTATGGCTTAAATAAAAAATAATATGTTCTGTATAGATGAGTCTGTAAGATAATCTAGTATCTATATTTCTTTCCAAAGTCTAAATTCTATCATTTCAAAATGTGTAATACATAGCTAGCTAGTATCAGTATCAGAGGGTTTATATTGGGGGAAAAAATCAGTGAGGCTATGCTATTTCTCTACACAACTGGATTAAACTCACTTCTTATTTGTAATTATTAATGTCTAGGTAATTAAAGGTAGAAAGCATCTATAGAAGTAAAAAGTGTATCTCCTCCAAACCACACACTCTCCTAACAGTGTCTTCTCTGCGGAAAAAGAGAATCGCTGCAGCAAAGCGGAAGCATCTGCATGAGCTGAACTCAGCTCGCCGGTGGCCTGTGTGCAGAGAACCAGAGGCAAAGCCGCTAGACCAGCTGGCTCTAATGACATAATAAATCTGCCTGTTTGTCTAAGAAAAAAATTGCCAGGCTCAATTAACGAGCTCCTTAATCTATATTAAAAAGGAGTGTATGTCTGCTGAGCAAAGGCTCTGTCAATGAGTAAACATATTCCAACACGATCAAAACTGGAGCATTATAAAGAAGTCAGAAACACTAAAATACAGAAATATAAGGAAGATTGTATTTTTTTTCAATAAAATAAAACATTCACCATAGCAAATAAGCCATGATGAAAGACAGACCTTGGAAAACATACTAATATGCATTTTTAAACTACAGTTAATGCAGAATTTTCAAAGATACAATGAAGTACAAACCATTTTACACTCAGTCTCATTAAAAGGGGGACAGACCATACTGTAGTTCAGAATCATTACCCCCTCATCAGTCTTAACACACTCATACGTTGTGCAGTTATAGTGCCAGGTGCTGCCCTCCTACAAATAAAACAGAAAGTTATTGTTGTGTATGTTAAAACCTGCTAAATTTCTGAAGTGGATTTCCCATTGTACTGAGTGAATTTAAGTCAGGGTGTAGAGACGTTGTGACATCTGAAAATGCCATATATATATGGTATATATATACATATATACACATGGTACATATATACATACATATACATATGCATACATATATATGGCATATATATGTATATATAATGGTTACATATATGTGATATATAGATATATATGTATGCATACATACATATATACAACTTTGGTTTATACCTGTGTTTGGTTCAATGAGTCTGAAATACAAATATGACATAAAGCAACAAAGATGAAGGGAACAAATGGGTTTATATCCCTACTAGCAATGTAATTTTCTAAGTTGACCAAATGTCAATGGTCTTGCTCTAATATTTTTTTCATTAATTATAAGAAAATAAATCACATTCCTTGTATCCTCCTTTCTTGAGATTTGTTTTCTTTTTCCTATTCCCTTATGACCAAGATGTTAAAAATTTGTATGATAGTGTTTATTGTATTATTATTTATGTATTTGTATACATAAATATAATAACCTATTTAAATTTATTGTTTAGGTTATCAGCCAAAGTAAGGAGTTTAATCATGACACCTTCATGTATATGCATTATATTTATAAGATACATTTATAAGAAAATTTTATTCCTAATTTCAGAGGTCTACTTAAGAACAAAGTCAGCAGAAACAATTATTATGTCATAATTAGAATGTTGTGGGTCCACATTTTTATTTCATAACTTGCATTTGAAATGACCAATTATGCCTTGAAGATTCCTTGTAGAGTAGCAAAACAAGAAATGACATCAACTACTTTCTTTTCTCCATATTCTACCTCAATTCATAAATAGTCTTATGTGAACTTTAATCAAATATGATGCTAAGTGTGGTGTAAGAGAAGAAAAATATTCAAATTTATTAAACTGTATTTAAGATATCCAAAAATAAACATGAATTAGTGATTCTATAAAAATATCAACTTTTATTTTCCTTAACAATGACTAAACATATTTTATAACAGAAACTGTCAAATACTGTGAAATATAACAAATGTGTCTAGGTCTTGTCTGTGTACTGTGTGTGGGTATGCTCAGTGTATGCAGGGGGTGGGGGACATCTTTCAAATGTATTTTAATCTTGAATGTTATCTTCACAATACCATAAGAAGTGACCCTCCAAGGAACAACTTAGGAAATAAAGTAAGTGTACCTCATATATAACTGATGTTCCATTATCCATGTGAAATTTGCAGGATGCATTTTTGCAGATCCCACAGCAATCATAATCACCTGAGGCTGGAGTGTAGATCTGGTGCTGCATGTAAAGAGCATGGACTCAATTCACCACAGAACAGAATAAAGATTTCTGCTGAATTCCTTCCGAGGGCACTTCCCAGCTAGCAGCATACCCTTTCTGAACATCTATAAACACTTCTAAGGTTGACTCTGAGAAGCTTACACTAATAATTGACTTGATATAGTCAACTTGGAAATTAAATAGACATTAACCTTTACATCTTGCAGCCAACATTCATCAAGTAGATGTAGCAACCTTTGGTCAAGCAAGCTAACAGAATGCAGAGAATAAGACTCTTGAAATGCAAGGTCATAGACAGTAAAGTGGAAATGTGCACTCAGTAGACATCTTTAAAATAATAGACTGCTGAAGGACTATTCAAGTTTATATTTTTAACCCATGCAGTATTCACTGTTTCAAATTCTAAGGCTACTAGTAATCCACCAGAATAACTTATAAGCATACTTACAACATCACATTCTTTTGAACAATTCACCATTGTAACATTCAAAGTATGAAAGCCTGTTTGGTTATCTTTTTCTTGCAGACACTCTATTGTATAACAAAAGTCTCCTTCCAAATACTTTATCATAGACTGCCCAGGATTCAATACTGATACTTCTTGTAAAAGGCACACATCATCCTTTTCTTTAAAAAAAAAAAAAGTGTCAATAAGAAAACAAAATTTTGACATTCTTTTTTGAAGTAGGGTCTCACTCTTCTAGTCCAGGCTGATCTGAAATACACTATGTAGTCTCAGGGTGGCCTCAAACTCATGGCAATTCTCCTACCTCAGCTTCCCAAGTACTGGGATTAAAGGTCTGGTGTGCCACCATGATGGGAAATATTGACCTTTATATTAACCAATCAGTGCAACTGACATTTAAGACTATGATTCCATTGTGACGTGCCAATTTATTAAAATTGGGTAAGATAGACTTACATATTGATAATAACCCAGTAATTTAAAAATACATATCATACATATCACCTAACATCTAATAAAGTTTGATCTATAAAATTGGTTGTATTAACCTCCTCCAAAAGATAATTTATAGAAGTTTCCAGAAATATGAGATCTAATGGGTGAGCAAGTGTTTGCTCCTTCTTTCTCAGGGTGAACACATAATATTTCTACTGTTGAGGTAAATATAAATGGAGGCAAATAGGTTTAGCTCTTGTCATGACCGAAGTTTATAACATGTCATGACTATTATTTTTAGAAACATGATACTGTTTTTAGTGTTGTACAGTCATAGTCATACACATGATCTCCGGTGAGGGAGGCAGCCAATGAACATACCACTTAAGTTTGCATGCATTCAAGTACTCTTGGACAGGTAGGGATTAAGATTGGAGACTATTCTTTCACTCTAGCTCCCAACTTCAGCCTTTGCTCATATGAAAACAGGACATTTTTAAGCCACCAAAGAAATGCGTTAGGTTCTATTTACCTACTCATTCTTTATGCAAAGATTCATTATTTCACAGAAAAAAATCAATGCCATGGTTCACATTGCTAGCATCAATAACAAAACAATGAGCTTTGTGCTTATATAATATTTTTTTCAAAATTAAATATAGACACATTGAAAAAGTTCTACATTGAAATTCTGTGCAACTTCTAAAAAGTCATTTTTCTGTCCTATTTTCAAATTTCTCAGAATGTATTGAAATGTCATAAGATAAAATAGTACTTGTGGGCTGGAGAGATGGCTTAGCGGTTAAGCGCTTGCCTGTGAAGCCTAAGGACCCCAGTTCGAGGCTCGGTTCCCCAGATCCCATGTTAGCCAGATGCACAAGGGGGCGCACGCGTCTGGAGTTCGTTTGCAGAGGCTGGAAGCCCTGGCGCGCCCATTCTCTCTCCCTCTATCTGTCTTTCTCTCTGTGTCTGTCGTTCTCAAATAAATAAATAAAAATTAAAAAAAATAGTACTTGTTTAATAAAATACTGGTGGCAGGTTTAATGTATGTCTTTCAAAGAAAGACATTTAAATGTATTAGTGGAAAATAATAGGTATCAATAGTATTCATTTGTTATTTAATAATTAAAATAAAAATAATTACCACACTGATACTGTACACATCCACAGTCACTCTGAAAATTTTGGTCTATTATGGTAAATTCTCCCTATTAAAAAGAAATTATGATTATATGACTTGTGACGAATTAAAAAATATACTTGTAACATCCAATAATGTTCCTGACTACACAGATAGACACGTAGAATTAGGTAACAAATGAACAGCATAGTAAGTAGGCTTAAGTTAACTGAGTGTTGTGGGAAAAGCTTGATTATACCATCTCTTTAAACTTTAGTTTCCTTATCTATTACATGAGAGAAGGTAGAATGATGGTCTGTCCTAACTTTAAAATGCTACTTTTGATTCTAAGCTCAGAGGTAAAGGACTGCTTGTCAGTCCTGGAAAGTGCTTGGGGGAAGTGTGCTTGGGCTGCTCTAGGGACACAGTCCCAAGTGGTGAGGTCTGCGTGCCAGCAAGGCTGCCGTGGCGCACAGGTTCAGCAGGAGCAGTGGGGTTTAAGACAGTGGCTAACACAGACTCGAAAACAGCACTGCACATTGCTAGCCCTGGTTTGCTTTTATAACCTAGGACGCATTATGTAACCAATCTGTACCTCACATCCTCTGTAAGACAAACATTATAATCCTGCCTACTGCTTATTATCGAGAGACATCAGTGGGCCAAGGTATGAAAAGCACTGGAATAGAGCAGACACAGAGAAAGTGCTTCATAACCTTCAGCTGGTACTAAATTGATGCTGTATCAGAGGCTCAAACTTTGCCCTAAGCAAGCATTGGACCAGGCCTATACTTTCAGCATTTTATTGTAAAAATCACCTTTTCCATGATGCCTTCAACTTTCATGTCACACAGTATTCTTAACATAAAGAAAACTTCAAGTATAAGCCAAAATAGCCCTTCCCTCCTCTTATACTGCTTTGTGAAAGGTATTTGGTTAAAATAATTAGAAAAGTGGCTAATAAAAATTTGCTTGTAAATCATAAACATTAATTTATATTCATAGATGACAACTCTCATCTGAACAAATGTTAGATAAATTCTTTTTTTTTTCAAATATTTATTTATTTGGGAGAAAGAGGTAAAAGAATGGGCATACCAGGGCTTCCTACTTCTGCAAGCAAACTCCAGACATATATGTCACTATCACTATCACTATATACACCTGGCTTTATTTATGTACTGAGGAATCAAGCACAGGCCATCAGGTTTTGCAAACAAGTGCCTTTAATGGCAGAACCATCTCTCTAGCCAAGATGAATGATTTTTTTTAATGGAACAGTGACATGTATACAGGACATACTACTTTCACTTATTTCCATTGCTTGGGCCTGGAGTGTTCAAATAAGCTCTCTAAGATGTGCAATGGGAAAGAACTGAATATAATAAGACAACATCATCTCTGATAAATACAGCTAGGCGTGGACTACTTCTTAAGCCTGATGAAATAACACAAAGGTAGATACTTGATGAAAACAGGTGTGTAAAAGTGAGGGAGATATAGGTAGTTGTAGGTAGCCAGCTAGGGGAGGGCCCAAAGAGAACTCAGCATCTGATCCAATCCAGTGTCATTCCTGTGGGACAGCGCCTTCTACTCAGATGTGCTGGCCTCATATTGGGCCAGGCCCCTGAGTCCAAACAAATCCGTTTTCTCTCAGTGCATCTGATTGTAAGTGTAAAGCCACCCCAATAAGCTATTAGAGGGAATTACCAGGCAGCCAAGGCCTCCTTTGCTATTCTTTTCACCTCACGGAATCTTGGGATCCTGTACTGGTAAGACTTCCCACTCCCATGTGGAGGATAAGAAGGTGTTCTTTTCTTTTTAATTTTAGTGTTCTCTTAGCTTTCAGCTTTCCTTTTAAGCTCTGGCCATGTTTTGATCCCTCACCTTCATGTTTTTCCTCCACCCCCACTAACAGCTGCCCTCATGGGCTCCCAGGTCCTGCTCCATGTGAATGTATATTCCCATTTCAGCCCCTTCCTTTGATTCACAAACTCTCCTAAATAAATGTGATGATCTATAATCTACCCTTCTTAGTCTGTTTATTTCAGTTTTTGTCAAAAATAGACAAGAGCTCAAAGTTTGAAGTTTATAAACTTGTCCTGAGCTCCAAAATCCCATCTCAAAGGCACAATCAAACTTATCACCTAAATCATATCAATAGTCATTTTTCGTTTTTTGAAAAATTAATTCCTTGAAAGTTCAGGTATCCATAGATAACTCAAAAAGGGAGATAACTATGTTTTCTCCTCTCCTTCCTCTAAAAAGCATGCATGTACACTTTCTTAAAGAATTATTTCAGATACATTTCTTGCCATGTTAAAATTTACTTTTTTAATATTCTGCTCCATTTTGAGATAGTACATTCAGTAAATAGAAAGTTAGTAATTTAAGTGGCTTATTTAAAAATGACACATTGCACTTCTCTATCTCAGGTAATATATAAAAGTTTACCATTGTAATACCGTAGCACATTATTTTATTCTACTACAATTCAGTGAGGATGATTCCATCAACTTTGAATTATTAGGTTAAAAGGATAAAAGAAGAGGAAACTGATCTGAACAACATGATAAGTCAATCAAAACAGGAGTGCTTACCACATCACATGTTGGCATAACAAGGTTTCCACAGTTACATTCTAAAAGGCAAAAATCAACATATTTACATGGATCAAATTTATCAATTGATTATAACAAAACTTTAAAATATAAAATGAGTTACCACAATGCCAATTTGGACAACATTGACCAGATACATTTTCTTTCACAAGATCCATATCTTCTGTACAGTTGAGCAGTGGTATAGGACAAAGATTGGGCTCACAAACTAAGAAAAGAAACCAGATAGGTGAAGATGAGTCTCATGCCATTTAGTTTGCTGTTTGTATTGAGGCATTGATGGACTCCTATCTCCCAAGCGTGGCCTCTACTACATCCTAGTTGCCTTTAGTTGGTGAGAACTGAAGAAATGACAGGTCAGCAAGTAACTAAGAGAGGTGAACTAGAACAGCTCTTCAAGTGAGGAGCCTTGCAAAAGGCCCTTGCTGAGAGTCAAGGAACAGTCTCCTCCATCTCTCCCCCACTCCTCCTCCTACCTGGCCACACTTAGACAAGGCTGGGATTTTGGAAACACCTTCTGTTGAGAAGAGGGCATGCCATCTTTTCCTGGCCTCTACTTCAGTGAAATCCCACAAGGTTCCTCCCTCATAGAACAGTCTGTCTCCCCAGTAACACTTAAAAACCCCTTCACTCCCTTACTGGGTGTTCTGGAGTCCCCTTCTCTCTCTCTCTCCCTTTAGAACCCACCAGTTTCTCCTTGAATATTCAAAAAGAGGTTTTGGGCACAAGAAACTGTTTGTCTATGGTTCTTCTCTACCCCAAACCCAGAACTTCACAGGTCTGATGGGACAGTGCCTCTAAGATACACTAGACTTAAATAACATCTCTGATTAGACATTTCATAGGTGCATACAAATATGTTCAATTCGTTAAAATGTGCTTACCACAGTAGTACTGAGGGCAGCATAAATGTGTGGTGTTAAGATTTACTGTAAGAAATTCTCCATCAGTACATAGAGGAGCAGGTTCAGTGCAAGATTTACAAACTACAACAGAAACAAAAATCCAAAAGTCAATGCTCACTTCAGCAGCACATATACTAAAATTAGAACGATGCAGAGATTAGCATGACCCCTGTGCAAGGATGACATGCAAATTCATGAAGCATTCCATATTTTTTAAAAAGCCAAAAGTAATATTAAGCTAAAATCAAATCAACTATTAATTTATATTACCCTAGATAAGCCAAATTAAAATAAAATACAATGTGTCTGAGCCATGCCTTTAGTCCCAGCACTTGGGAAGCTAAAGTAGGTGGATCACTGTGAGTTCAAGGCCAGCCTTAGACTACCTTGTGAGTTCCAGATCAGTGTGGAATAGAGTGAGACCCTACCTCAAAAAACAACTACCAAAAAAATGTGCAATATATTTAATAAAATAAGGATCAAGGAAAAGAAAGTATAGCTCTTGATTGTCTGAACACATTACTTTATGCTCCTAAGTACAATGATGAAAAGGACAATGTCTTACCAGAAACATAAGCTATTCAGTTATCTTGACTAATTTGTTCTTACTAAGATCAAAATACCACTGATTCATTTATTGAAATTATTTTAGTTCACTGCTCTTGATGACTCCAACCTGTGGATGAACAATGCAGTAGGCACTTATTCTGGCATTCCTCCCAAAATTAGCTAACTCTTTGAATGACAAATGACCCATCCACATAGGTGTTAAGTGTCTTCCAATAGAGGTCCCTCACCCTGACCTGGTTAGAGTAATCAAAATCTCTTTCACTAGAATTTGAGTGATATGTAGAGGTACATAGGACAGGCAGTGAGTGGAGGGGGCTGATTCATTACTGACCTCCACCTAAAGCAGTTCTTTTCTGGCTAGAGCTCGGCTGAGCTGCTTCATCTTGAGCCTTTGTGCTTCTCCCCAAATCATTGGTTGTGCTTAATCTATCAAATTGATCAACCACTGCCTTAATGTGGTAATTCTCTTGCATTGGAATAGAAAGATTACCTTACTTTACCCTGGTTGCTTCATAGCATGCTCTTATGGTATCACCATAGTTCATGCATGATTTATATAGATCCAGAAGCTTTAAAGAGATTCTATAATGTATTAACAGAGCTTGCTATTCTAGCGGGATTTTCAAAAAAATAAAATGTCAAATGTTCTTTCAACAAAAAAAAGAGATACAAGCCTTATTAGAGAAAGATGTTGCAGTTGGGGAGATGGCTCAGTGGATTAAGCACTTGCCATGTGAAGACCTGAGTTCACATCCCCAGCACCCATGTAAAATGCCTACTATGGTAGCACGCCCCACTAATATCAGTGCTGTAGAGGAAAAAAAGGGAGGATTCTTAGGGCTTACTGGCTATATCATCTAGCCAAACCAGTGAGCTTGAGGTTCAGTAAAAGTTCTGTGTCAAAAAAAAAGAAAATTGGGCTGGGGAGATGGCTTAGCGGTTAAGCGCTTGCCTGTGAAGTCTAAGGACCCCGGTTCGAGGCTCGGTTCCCCAGGTCCCACGTTAGCCAGATGCACAAGGGGGTGAACACGTCTGGAGTTTGTTTGCAGAGGCTGGAAACCCTGGCGCGCCCATTCTCTCTCTCCCTCTACCTGTCTTTCTCTCTGTGTCTGTCGCTCTCAAATAAATAAATAAAAATTTTTTAAAAAAAAAGAAAGAAAATTAAGAGCAATTGAGGAAGACATCTGACATCTACCTCTGGCTTCCACACATTTATACACGTTCCCAAGGGCACCCACACAGATAGGAACACACATACATATGCACAAAAGTAAAATTAAAATAAGGCGAAAGAGTTTGATTTCATTACTTTGATAATTTCTGAATGATGGATATAGACAGTTTTGTTGGTTTAAAAGTTAGACTAGAATAGCTGTCAAGAGTTATTTTAAATGTTACACTTTCTTTTCTATAGTTCTCTTTTAATTCTTGTAACATCAGAATATTAGTTGCCATTAGTCCCATGAAGTTTGCAGCAAAAAAGAGTCTTTCCCTAGATCCATGCTTTTCTTTTTACAAGTTATCTCTAGAATACTTACTACAGATGGGGTAGAAACAGCAAGGTTCTCCCTGTTGAACTTGAAGCATGAATTGGTCATCTCTGCATTCTGGTGTTGAGATATTGGGACATTTGAATATGTCACATTCTGCACAGATATATTTGAAAATTTGTAAGAACATGACAATAAAAATAAAATAATGTTATTTTCTTAAATATAGTGACAATTAAGTTCAAGATCTTAATGTTCAAGGGGATGTATGAAACTGACAACCCTATGATCCTTTATAATAAATATTCTTGGATATGCAGAAAAGAAGATCTAATCCACATTTAGCATGTAAAGGGAGTCTTATTTTTCCTAATTGATTAACTTACCACATTTATACTGCGGACAACAAGAAACATGGCTATAACCAACAATCAGTTTTTGACCACTTGTGCACATTGGAATAGTAGTTTCACACAAAGTCATGTCACACCCTGAAAACATAACATTAAAATGTTAGTGAGCATAATTAAAATCTTATGCTGCTAGATCACAGCAGGACAGTGGCTCTCACTAAGCATGTTTTTATGCTGTAATTAAACCCATCCTAAAACTGTAAGCTGTTTGTAAGAAGAAGACACCAGCTCTCAGGATAGTCCAGGATTGTCTGTCACCCATGATGAGAATGAGTCACAGATCCCCAGCTCCTGTCTTTTGTCCTATGTTCTTGAATATTATTAATCACAACTGTCATATTTTTGCATAGATTTGCATAACAAGATCTGAGAAAATGGCACTTATGGCAGCATGACATGAATTTTTGAACAAGCATCATGCATGTCCCACCTTTGCACTAAGAATATCATGCTATCTCAGGGCACTAGGTGACTAGAAGGCTTCAGCGTGTAGACATACCACAAACTTCCTTAGAACAGCAGGTCAGCCTATCAGTGATGGTTATGACGACTTCAGCTTCCCGGTCACAGACAGGTGAGAGTTCTTCCTCACAGTCTGGCTCTATAGGAATGACGCTTCCATTCTCCAGACACTTGTACAGGGCACATTCGTCAACACCCCCATTCCAGACTTCCCCAGCAACACGGGCTTGATCTTCACTGTCGGTGCATACTTTAAAAGACCAACAATGTTATTTCACTCCTAACTTGGTCTCTAAAATAAATCAAAATGTCATAGTTTGATTTCAGAACATGGCAATCCAGCACACAATGGCATGTGATAAATCTATTCTTAATCAGAATTCTCTTTTTTTAATCAGCAAGGTTACATTTCTCTTTAAGAAAAGCTTGTATATATTTCACAAAACAAATATATTGCTACCTTTCTATAGCCTTCCACAAATACTTGACTGGCAATTACAAGCTTGTTTCTGAAACTGTCTATAGATTTCACTTGTTTGTACTTCCCTTTAATTATTAGCAAATTCCCTTTGCTTCTGCCCATAGTAAAGCTCCCTCTAACTGACAAAGTACTGGGCTGCAATTTTCATGAGCATGTAATCTTTTTATCTGCCATAACCTTGGAGAAAATGTGTCAAAAATGATTTGGAAATTAAAGTAGAAAACCTAAATGTTCTCCCCTAGATAATAATAATATGTCATTTCTTGCTTACTTTTTCAAGGCATTATGTTAAACACAAAGTGGTTTTTTATCATTTTATGTGTCCCCATACTAACTTGATGGAATAAGTGCTATTAATTTCCCCATCTTTTAGATTCAGATCCTCAGGCTCATAGAAGCAAAAGTGAATTACTGTGTGAAATAACTGGAATTTAAATTGATACACAAAACATGCATTTTTAATTCTTGAATTTTCTTGCTTTTTTATTATATATATTATTATTATATGCATAAGTAAGGAATAAAACAAAGATTCTAATATTAATTTCAACCTAAATCATATCAAAAATGAACTATAAACTCATTTCCTTTCCAATACCTGTTACCTTTGCATGATCTTTCTCAACATATCTTTCAAATATCTAAAAACAAAGGAGGGCTGGAGAGATTGCTTACTGGTTAAGGTACTTGCCTGTGAAGCCTGAAGACTAATGTTTGACTCTCCAGGTCCCACATAAGCCAGACACACAAAGTGATGCAAGCACACAAGGTCACACATGCATCCAAAGGGGCACACAGGAGTTTGATTTCAGTGGCTGGAGGCCCTGGCACAACAATTCTCTCTCTCACTCACTCACTCTTGTACTCTCACATAAAAAATTGGAGATTTGGGCTGGAAGGATGGCTGAGCAGTTAAGGCATTTGCCTACAAAGCCAAAGAACCTAGGTTCAATTCCCTAGGACCCATGTTAGCCAGATGCATAAGGGGGCGCACATATCTGGAGTTTGTT
Organism: Jaculus jaculus; assembly: GCF_020740685.1. NCBI lineage: Eukaryota > Metazoa > Chordata > Mammalia > Rodentia > Dipodidae > Jaculus > Jaculus jaculus. The sequence goes on along the minus strand of NC_059107.1, from coordinate 123,809,246 downwards.
TGCAGTGGCTAGAGGCCCTGGCACATTCTCTCTCTCTCTCTCTCTCTCTCTTTCTCTCTCTCCCTCTTTCTCTGTCAAATAAATAAACAAAATATTAAAAAATAGGTTTTATTTGCTTGATTGAGGGATCCCTGTGAAATTAGTTTATGCTTTACTTCTTACCACATTGGCTCTCTGGAATGCATTGAGATTTATCTGGACGATGAAGAATGGTACCATTTTTGCATACACAGTCTTCTCTTAAATTCAGACATTCAGAGTGTCCATAGAACCATTGATTGAGACATGTTCTTGCTTCACACGGCCGTACACAGGGTTGATACTCCTTTCCCTCTGGACAACTCAGAACTATGAACATTAGAGGACAGAATTTGCTAATGACAAAAGTAGCCTATTTTAGTTCTGGTGTAGGAAAGAAATGTCAACTTGATTCCCAAATGTGCATTTAAAGAGAATTTTCCACTTACTATATGACCATAAGAAGTGAAATCAGGTACAGATATTTGGTGGCATAATCTGTGTGTTTAGCCAGTGTTGGATATTGTAATGGGGAAAGTTCATTTGATTTTTTTATCCAATAAATATGACCACCAGGTAGTGCAATTCTGTGTCATATAAATATAGAGACAAGTACTACAAAGATATTGGTCTGAGAAGTGAAAGGAGGGACAACAGCTACTCAAAGGAAACATGGAAACACTGTTTAAATGGCCAGCTCAAACCAAGTCACAAACAAGAAAATCTCTGCTTGTGGAGATTCCATACTTCTCTGCCAAAAGAAACTTATTGCTGAGAAGTTTCTAAATGATGTTGTAGAAAATTCTTGTTGATTCTGTTGCTCTTTTTAAAAAAAGTTATACTGTTAAGAAATGAATGTTCAGCTGATGGGACTGTAAATTGCTATAATCTTGGTGCAGAACAACTTGACAGTGTCCACAGATATCAGACACCAACTCCTCTGGGGAAGATTGGAGATGAGAATGATAAGAGAAGGGCACACCAGAGCTCTGGCTATACAATGCTTTTGCTGAAAGTGAGTGCTCTTACTTAGATTGTTTTTTATATGCATTTAATTGTCTTTTTGTTTGGCTTACAGCAAAAAGAGAAAATGAATGTGAGAAGAGAATGTTATTTAATTCCTGGAAAATATTTTGCTAACAGTTACTCACAGCAATAATCAGGTGTTCTCCACTGGACGCAGATGTCAAACTTGTTGCACAAAGCCACATATGCAGAAATAGCATCACATTCGTAGTTCCAGAAATATGTGTAATTGATCCACATCTTTTCACAAAAATCCTTTGGTGAAACCTAAAGATGTATTGTGCCTTGGGATAAGTTATATTGTTGTAATTTTTTGAAAGGCTCTTAGCTAGACTAAAACTATTTGAAGAATCAAAGAGTACCAAGTTAATATCATTACAATACTTTTCAAACTCCTGAGATATCACCTCTGAATTCATACCTAGATATTTTACATAACTGTTTTCTGTGCTAATCTATATGAATCTTTATATAAATGAAAAACAGAATATGTCAGTCCTGCCAAAATCTAGTTCTGATCCTATGTTTTGGGTTGCAGTTATCTTTTCTGTGTAATTAATAAGAGTTTGTTGAGGGGAGATAAAAGTGGACACTTCTGAAGCATTCTGTAATGGCACAGACAGCACTGCTCTCGAAAATAGCTTATAACTACTCCTCGAAACAATTGTACTAAGGGGGCTGCAGATGGCTAAGCAGTTAAGGGCACTTGCTGGCAAAGCTTGACAGCCTCACCAGTGCCCTCATAAAGCCAGAGGCACAAGGTAATGCATGGGTCTGGAGTTCATTTGCAAAGGCAAGAGGCCCTGGTGTTTGCCCTTTCTCTTTCTGTCTTTCATTTTCTTTTTCTCTCTCTCTTACTCTCCTCTCCTCTCTCCTTGCAAATTTAAAAATTGTATTAATATTGCATTATGATTATATAAACCATACACTTTAGAATAGTTTAAGTTAGAGACTCACTTTTTCCTGTAGTATGTTCTACACAGAACCTGAAATCTGAATAAATTAACTTACATTTATTATACTTATGTCATTCATTCCAATTTTTCTATTCACTCATTCATTCAGAAAACACATGCCAAGTATGAATATAAAAATGCTAAATCCGGGCTGGAGAGATGGCATAGCGGTTAAACGCTTGCCTGTGAAGCCTAAGGACCCCGGTTCGAGGCTCGGTTCCCCAGGTCCCACGTTAGCCAGATGCACAAGGGGGTGCACGCGTCTGGAGTTCGTTTGCAGAGGCTGGAAGCCCTGGCGCGCCCATTCTCTCTCTCTCCCTCTACCTGTCTTTCTCTCTGTGTCTGTCGCTCTCAAATAAATAAAATTTAAAAAAAAATGCTAAATCCCTCATTTTCCCCAGGGTCCTATACCTATACCTGCCCACAAAGAAGAAAAAGAGATCTGTCTGCATGATGAACAACCTCTTCATATCTGCATACTTAATTTGCATGTGGAGAAGATTGAGGTCCTATCTCTGGTCCTGATGATGGCCTATCCTAGCCTTTCCTTGCAAGCTGATCACAACATTTCTTGTTCCTGTATGGTTCAGCTGGCCTAAGCCAATATACGTTAAACAACTATTAATATATCTTCCATGATCAAGCCTAGTGTCAAATAGACAACTTCTGACACCCATTTCTATGACATAGATTTACAAATTAGGTCCACATACTTATTGTTTTCCCAATGTAAAAAAAATTACATTTCTTATCTAGACTATAAAAGCATAACCAGTAGCACTCTACACCCAAACTAGATTTTACTTACATAGCAGATTGTGTGTGTGTGTGTGTGTGTGTGTGTGTGTGTGTGATTATATTACAAGAGATAAGATAATTGAGCCACTTTTGGTAGTTTCCTATGCCTCATTATTATCTTGGCTTCAACTTTTCTTTATTTTGTCATTAAATTCACTGAAAAAAAAAATCCCAAGAGTAAAGCTAGAACTATCACAGACTGAATATCACCCTGTGTGGGCTCCTCATATTTCAAATAGTCAAGCTGAAAAATTCTCTGATACAGTCAACCTCCCAATTTCTCAGTTTAAAAAAAATACAGCTTTCAGAATTCATGGAGCTTTAAAAACAGATTAAAAGTACAGCAAAATATACTAAAATAGGTTTGCTTCTTCATTTTATACATATGCATTTAAAACATTTACACATTTAAAATTTATTTCCATCTAAATCTGCAAGTAAATGGTACCTCCCAACGACTGGCTATTTTTATCTCATCATGTCATACCCTTTGCCCTTTCCCCCAAGGAAGTAATCTACCTGGCCACCATGGAGCCTATGCTTTCCTGCGTAGCACAGACCATACACATGAGTTCCTTCTGGACTCTCATTTCCTCACTCTCCTTAGACTGTTTCAGCATAGATATATTGCATCAAATTGCTTCAGTATTTTCCTTGCATGGTCTTTTGTTCAACTATTCTTATGCTCACATTGTTTTCTCTAGCTTTTTCTTCTTTCCCATTCTCCCTGGCACACTTATCCTTTCCAGCAATTGAAAGGTCTATATCTCGAAGTCTTTTCCAAAGTTGGGCTCTTATGCATTTGCATGCCATATAGAATATATCTATTGACAGATTCCCTTCCTCCTATATTCCTTGAGGGCAGGGGAGAATCTCACTCATACATCTACAGAGTTTACCAGAGGGCCTAATATCTGCTAAATGCTCACTTTTAGTTCATGAAATTCTGTATTAGTTAGTCCTTTATCTTTAACAAATCACCGATTACTTAAAATAAATAGTAATCACTCAAACTGAGAAAGCAAGTGGAAAAAAAAAAGGCAATTAAACTAAGAAGATGAGGGAGTAACAGCAATCGATTGACTTGAGTATGTGAGTAATGTGCTTACAAGTAGACACCCAAGAGGCCAGGTTCATAGAGATTGATTAATGTTTCACTGTCTTAGTTTCTACATGTGGCTATCAAGCAGCATTGATCTCTTTCTCCTAGAAAATTTATTCATGGGAAAGAAGTTCATTCTTTTTAACTATACATACAGCTCTGCCAAAAAACAAAAAAAAAAGGCAAAGAGATAATTATCTGTCCTATCTCTATAAATCTACATACAGTGATTCTGAATTTCAAAACTGACAGAGGGTCTGGAAATAAACTGTTCTCACTAGAAGAACAGCATAGCAAAAGTGCAAATGTGCCGGCTTTTCCTCTCAGTGAGTCTAACACATGCCATCTCTCATGGATTGTTGCTTTTAACTTACTTTATTGTGGCATGGACTGAAAACCCCTTTGTTTAGTAACTCAATGCAGGGACTGCAGTCATGCTCGGTACAATTCCTGACAGGTCTTCTTGTGGTTACTTCAAACGATTTCTCAATTTCCCAGCTCCTGATAAATAATTCTATGTCTTCCATATTGGTGATAATGGTGCCATTCTGCATCCTGAGGTCATCATCTGGGTCTTCATTGCAAATCCCTTGAAAGAATATGAGACATTTAGAAGAAAAATATTCACTCTAACCCAACCATATGAAGCATGACTAGGTCAGTTCACTACTTAAGTGAATGCATCATTTACTGAATGGACTGATAAATTTATGTGCCTTTAATTCTGGCATTGACAGAAAATTTTAAATTATATGTCTAATTCTTGATAAAATAATATAGACATGCATGCCTTCAATGAATGTGAAAGAAACAGTGAGCCTGCATAAAAGCCAAACTTTATAAGGAGATCACAGAAATTTTAAAGAGACAGAGAGAGAGAGAAAGAGATGGATTTTGCTTATATAGTCTCCTAACTTAAGAATTAAAATTTATACATGGTAAGGTATTTCCTAGAACAACAAATAATTGGTTAATGACTTAAAGTCCTCTCTTCCCCCATGAAAGCTCTTCTTAAAAGTATTAAACTTGCCCTTTTAACAAGTATGCCAGCCTAATCACCTAGTTCATGATTGGGAGGGCCTTGCTGGCATCATCCTTATTTCATTATAGATAGTCCAGGTATAAACCAGCCAACTGAGAGAAGCTTCTCAGGCACATGGATTTATTTAAATTAGGGCTCAGAATTTCAACAGAGGATTCTAGTATACTAGATAATCTCTTTGTTTACATAATCTGCCTTTTGATTTGCTATAGCCTTGACCTTTTGACCTTCATTGAGGAAAGACATACTGAGGAAAGTTCACAGAAGGACCCAAAGCTCTGTTCCAACATTTTCTTAAGGCACCATATTTAGATCTCAAAGAATGATAAGGGTCACCATTATTGTAGATGCCTCCCCTCTATAAACAAAAAGGATGCTGAGTGCAATTTAAAAAAAAGGAGGGGCTGGAGAGATTGCTTAGCAGTTAAGGCACTTGCCTGTGAGGCCTAAGGACCCATATTCAACTCTTCAGATCCCACATAAGCCAGATGCTGAGGCAATGGCAAGGACACATATGCCCACTAGCTGGCACAATTGTCTGGAGTTGGAGTGCACTGGCTGAGGCGCCCTCTCTCTCTCCCTGTTTGTCTGTCCCTCTTTATCTCGAGAGAAAGGAAAGAAAGAAAGAAAGAAAGAAAGAAAGAAAGAAAGAAAGAAAGAAAGAAAGAAAGAAAGAAAGAAAGAAAGAAAGAAAGAAAGAAAGAAAGAGAGAGAGAGAAAGGGGGTAGGGTAGGGAAGGAAGGAAGGAAAGAAGGATGGAAGGAAGGAAGGAAGGAAGGAAGGAAGGAAGGAAGGAAGGAAGGAAGGAAGGAAGGAAGGAAGGACAAAAGAAAGAGAGAAAGGGAAAAGAAAAACTCCTTTAACTATTTTTAACTGCACAGGAAAAAGGCCTCAGTTTTTCAAGAGTAAAGTTTCATAGAAAGATGATAATAAAAATATGCTTTAGGGCTGAAGAGATGGCTTAGTGGTTAAGGCACTTGCCTGCAAAGACAAAGGTTCCAGGTTCAACTCCCCAAGACCCATGTAAGTCAGATGCACAAGGGGGCACATGCATGTGGAATTTGTTTGCACTGGCTGGAGGCCCTGGCGTACCAATTCTCCCTCTCTCTCTCTCTCTCTCTCTCTCTCTCTCTCTCTCTCTCTCTCTCTCTTTCTCCCTATTTCTGTATCATCTTCTCTCTCTAAAATAAATAAATAAATGTAAAACATATGCTTTAAATACAAATACATTTTCAAAATATATCCCAATCTGGTACTACCCCAGTGGACTTCACAATGCTATGCAAAAGTGATGTCACTAACAGCATTCCATTCCAGTGCCCATGCTCAGTTTGGGTCACACTCACTGACCAGTGCTTCTTCAACTATACCAAGCCTAGTGGTCCTGAGAACACTCAAATATCCCTTTATTTAGTCACATTTCTCCCATGTAAAGGCCATAAAGCTAAGCAGTAACCAGCAATTAGAAAAAAGTTAATCATAGTCCATTCTTTACAGTATTTTGTTAAGAACTCAGTTAGCCAAGTGTCTGTCTCCTTAAAAGCAAGAGCTGACAGGAGAGAAGTAAAAATTGGGAAAATAAAAAGAGGAATAATTCCTTTAAAAATGATAAATCCTTAGAACAATGGACCATTGGAACAATGGGCATTCTCAATGTCTGCATTATTCTTTAATAACTAAACAATTATGACACACACTCATTTATTTCTGCAATAATAACCTTAAGTCACCATAGAAGAGTATGTCATGTTTAGCATATTCTCAATAGGTGAAGACATATGCAAAGCATTTTAACAGAACTCTACTAATGGTTATGGGTTAAAAAGAGACTTGTTTATTTGAGAATATGCTGATAGCAAGCCCTTAGTCTTTTTTATTTCTGAGTTTTCACATCAAGCATAGTGCCCAACGTTCAGAAAATAATCCATAAAATTTTACACAATTGTCAATGAAATTCAAATAGACACATTTGTACTAAATTAATATTTATTGGCTGTATGTTTTAAGTAATAGGCTACATATTTTACAATAACCTCCACATTTAATCTTAACAATAATCATTTTTAAAGCTTTGAACTAACATGCAATGATTGCACATATCTATATGGTCAGTGATGATTGGCACCTGCACACACAGTGTGACGATGGTGAAAGCCGGCATTATTTCTTCCACTTGAAAGATGAGGAAAATGATGTTTTTAGAGCACAGAGCTCCCAATGGGCTCTTACATTCAGCTTTCTAAGAGACATCAGAGCCAGTATTATCACATTTGCATTAAGTACCTGCAGGTGTGTCTAACTCATTTCCTTTGGCTTTGATCACACTGGGACCAAATGATTAGGTCCTGTTATAATTAAGTGAATTAACATACTCCTAACATCTCATTAATTATCAGTAAAGATGAGTCAATAGGATGAGTGCTCACCACAAAGTCCTTCTGTATAGGATGACAAGTTAAATTGGGAGCCAAAGTGAATGTCTATGATTCCTGTAAGGTGAGCCCACTTTATGATGAGTCCAGCTGGAGTAGTGATCACATACATCGTCCCAGAATCCTCTATGGACAGCTCTTTACTTGTAAAGGGTAAAGGCATGACCAAAGAATTCACATATACCTGGAGTATCATAAATACACTCATTAGGAGAATGTTTATTTAAAGGTACACTCACTAAAATATAGAACTGGTCCTTTCATTACATGGAAATAAAATAACTATAATACTTTTATAGCAAAAAATGAGCAAATGGATTCAGAAGTCCCTGAAATGGAGAAACAAATGGAATCAATTAGAGTAACAAAATGAAAGGGTGTATCAAATTATTTAAGAAATATTTACAAGGGCACAGCAGTGTGGAGTGAGTAGGCCAGACCCATTTCCGGGCTCCTCAGCCCCCCAATGAGTTCTTGGTGAGGACAGCATGTGGGCAGGACAGGCAGTCTGGAGTGAGTAGGCCAGACACACTTCAGGTTCCTGCAACCTCCTGAGTTTCTTGTGCGGACAATGTCCCAAATCTTATGGGACAAAATGAAAGCAATCCTTAGAGGAAAATTCATAACCCTAAATGCCTTCAGTCCAAAGACAGAGAGATCCCAAACCAATAACCTGACTGTCCACCTAATGGTGCTGAAATAACAAGAAAAATCCAACCCAAAGAGCTCCAGATAGAAAGAAATAATCAAGATTAGAGCAGAAATGAATGAATTGGAAACAAAGAAAACAATTTAAAAAAAAAAAAAAAAGAAAGGAAGAAGAAAAAATAACCAAGACTGACAAACTCCTGGCCAACCTGATCAAGCAAAAAAAAAAAAAAAGAGAGAGAGAGAGAGAAAGTGTCAAATTAACAAAATCAGAAATAAAAAAAGGAGAGATCACAACAGACATCAGTGAAATTGGAAACATCATCAGAGAATACTTCCAAAACCTATGTTCCACAAAATGAAATAATTTAGAAGAAATGAATGAATTTTTAGACACATACCACCTACCAAAACGAAACTCAGAGCAGATTAATCTCCTAAATAAACCTATCTCATCATGGAGATTGAAAAGGTGATCAAAAATCTCCCCAAAAAGAAAAGTTTAGGACTAGATGGCTTCTCAGCTGAATTCTATCAAACCTTAAGAGAAGAACTGAAACAAATTATTCTCAAACTGTGCTGCATAATCAGAGACAAGGGAATTCTCCCTGACTCCTTTTATGAAGCTATCATCACCCTAATCTCAAAACTAAGCAGAGATGCAACAAGAAAAGAAAATTACAGGCCTATATCCATAATGAACTTAGATGCAAAGATCCTGAACAAAATCATTGCAAACAAGGTAGGGGTGCCCACTCTCACCACTGCTCTTCAACAGTACTATAAGCACTAGCTCAAACAATAAGATAGGAGAAAGAAATGAAAGGGATTCAAATTGACAAGGAAGAACTCAGGGTAGCCCTATTTGCAGATGACATGATCTTAAAGGCTCCATCTGAAAGCATCTAACATAGATAAGTTCTTTCAGCAAAACGACAAGATACAAAATCAATACACAAAGTGGATATAGCTCAGTGGCAGAGCATTTGACTACAAAATCAATGCACAAAAATCAGTGTCTTTCCTATATAACAGGGACAAATATACAGAGAAAGAAGTCAGTGAGGTTGTTCCACTTTCAATAGCAACAAAAAATTAAATATCTTGGAATAACACTAACAAAGGATGTGAAAGACCTATATAATGAAAACATAAAAACACTCAAGAAAGAAACATAGGAGGACTTGAGAAGATGGAAAGACCTCCCATGCTTCTGGATAGGTGGAATTTATATTGTGAAAATGGAAATTCTACCAAAGCAATATGCATATTTAATACAATACCAATAAACATGCCAGCATCATTCTTCAAAGATTGAAAAAATGATCTCAAAATTAATATAAAATGGCAGAAGGCCTTAGATATCTAATCATATCCTCAGCAAAAAAGAAACAACTCTGTTGGTATCACCATACCTGATATAAGTTATATTACAAAGCCATAGTGACAAAAACAGCATGGTACTGGAATAAGAACAGAAATATAGACCAATGGAACTGAATTGAAGACCCAGAACTTAGGGCAAGTAACTACAGCTACTTGATCTTTGACAAAGGTACCAATAATGTAAACTGGAGAAAAGACAGCAAATTGTGTTGGACAAATTGGATTACCATATGTAGAAAAATGAAATTAGACTCACTCATTTCACCATACACAAAAATCAAGTCCACATGGATTAAAGACCTTAATATAAGTCGTGAAACTCTTCAACTACTGGAAGAAAAATTAGGTGGCATTCTCCACAATATAAGACTGAGAAAAGACTTCTCAAACAAAACCCAAGTAGCCAAGGAAATTAAACAATCACTCAACCAATGGGGTCTCATGAAGCTAAAAAGCTTTTGTACAGAAAAACATACCATAAATAGAAACAATAAGTTACCCACTGATTGGAAGAAAACCTTTGCCAGCTATACCACTGACAGAAACCTAATATTTAGAATCTATAAATAACTCAACAATTTAAGCAATAAAAAATCAAACAACCCACTTCAAAAGTGGGACAGAGAACTAAATAGGGAGTTCTCAGAGGAAGAATTACAAATGGCTAACACACAATTAAAATGCTCAATATCCGTAACCATTAGGGAAATGCAAATTAAAACAACTATGAGATTCCACCTTACCCCAGGAAGGATAGCAAACACTAAAAAAATCAAATGAAAAGAAATGTTGCTGAGGTTGTGATGAAATAGGTACACTCATTCACTGTTGGTGGGAATGAAAGCTTTTATAACCACTTTGAAAATCAATATGGAAACTCCTGAAAAGGTTGAACATAGAGTTACCAACAGACCCTGATATTCCCTTACTGGGCATTTACCATAAAAGCTCCACATCTCAGTGTAGAGATATTTGTTCAACTATGTTTATAGCTGCTCAATTCATAATGCAAAAAACTGGAATAAAACCAAGTACCCGTTATTGGATGATTGGATAACCAAGATGTGGTATATCTACACAATGGAATTCTACTCAGCAGTAAGAAAAAAAATGACACATGGAAGTATATAGAACAATGGTCGAACTTGGAACAGATTATTCTAGGTAAACTCACACAATCTCCAAAAGACAACTGTCTCATGATCTCATCAGCAGCTCTATCCTGGATCAGCCCACGTTGCTGACATAACTGAATAGCATCCTGAGACTTGGACAATAGGGAGGGTAAGTCTTGGGGAAGAGAAAGAGTATGAGGACTCAAAACTGAATGCAAATTGAACTGTACCATAGAAACCTATATCCCGGAAGTCAGACCAAAATGTGAAACCTTCAAGAGGACCTTAGGGAGAGCACCTGAATCGAGGACCCTGAAGTGAGTGAGGTGAAATCTAACCTCAAATTTATCCTGTTTCTCTTACTTCTCTAGATTTTTCTTTTTTCTTTTCCCTTGACACTAGCCTATAATTCTCTGTACCAGGATGTGGTCTATATCTACAACGAGCTGTTGATCACAGAGACCTACTAGGTCTCCCAAAACAAGATAGACTTCTGTCAGAGCACTTGATTACTCACCAGAGGTTAATGGTAAGACCTTACTGCTGATGACACCAAACGCCGTTGGCACAGACCATGGAGAAACCTGGTTGGAATCTGGAGGAGAGCCATTCCCCAGACCATCAGCCCATCTAGTGTTGGAAGACTCTACATGAGCTACTAGGGGAAAGTAGCCAACATCTGTCCAAGCAACTCAAAGTCTTAGTGACTCAGAAGCAAACAACCTGATGTGATTCTCACACAAGCACAATAGTGGCACACAGCCATGGTGGGTAACCAACTGCTCTTGGATTGGCTAACAGATCTTCTCAGTGGAAAGGAAACCATATCTGGAACTGGGAGCCAAGTCAGAATCACATCCAGATCATGATTCTGCTTTCCATTGTCAAGCTCTCACTAACATTAGACTATAAGAGTGTATAAGCCCCTTTAATACTCTCCAAATTAATAATGGTTATCCCATTTAACCAGTGATGACTTCATTCTCCATTGCAGAATCTGCTTCTCTTTTTCAGATAAGAGCTGAGCCTGAGGAGATAAATGACCCAGTGCACTCAAACCCAGCCCCAGCTGAAACCACAGAGGAATTGGGGAAATGAGCAAGAGTGCTGCTTTCTTAGTGAATCTGATATTAGCACAAGGGTAATGGAGAACGATACTGAGGACACTCAATACCTATCAAACCAGAGATCCAGAAGCTCCTAACTACCCATCACTGAAGTCAACTTAAAATGCTCCCAGCATGGCTCAGGGAAATTTTTGGAAGAGTGGGCATATTGTTAGAGCCACAAGGTGAGACATTTTTCACAGACATATTACATCCTCTCCCAATAAGGCATGACCCACAATCCCCATGGGGTTGACCTGCATCCCCAGTGAAGAAGGCCTCTTCAGAAAAGGGGCAGGAAGGAGAGAAAGGATGGTACCAACATGTGTTGATTACATGCAAAATATGTCCATATCTAATAAAAAAGATGAAAGGAAATAAAAGAGATATTTACTGTCTCAATGCTTTGCAAAAAGACACAGAATCAGCAATTTTGAAAAAATGGGATAGAGAACTAAAGTTAAGTACAGTGTCAAGTTTAAATTGTTATGAAATATTTCAAATACTGTAAATGACATGAAAACCTACTGGTGTCATAAAATCCATATTTCAATCCTCAGTCTTACTTGAGGAATAATACTTTAGATAACCTGAGACTCCCTTATCCCTGGTGCCCTTCCTTTCACTACCATTCTCATTCTACAACAAGCACTACCTTGAACTTGGTATATGTTGCTTAAATTCTGGATTTGACAGTTTATTCTGTTGTACTATCTGTTTGCTATTTTTTTAATTTTTATCATTAATCATAATAATGAACATATATATCTTTTTTTTCTAAATCAAATATCCTTGTAACCAGTTGATTTGAAATTGTGTCTTTAGTTGTATTGATTTGAAAATGTATGTGTTTGTTTGTATTATTTTGTGAATCTACCTCACATTAAATTATAATTCTACCTTCAAAATCAGATTTAATATAAACTATCTTTTTTCCTTCTGTGTGTGGTGTGTATTCTGCCTATATTATGTGTGCACATTTGTATGCAGATGCACATGTCCCATGCACACACAAGCAGAGGCCAAGGGACGCTTTCCAATGTCCTCCCCTTTCATATTTCTGCATGATTTCCTTGAGATGGAGACTCATTGAATCTGAAGCTCCCAGTTCTTATTAGGCAAGATTCTACTCTTTCCTCTTCAGCACTAGTGTTACAGTCATGTGTGGCTACATCAGGCTTTTTACATGGGTGCTGTGAATCAAACACAGGCCCTCATGCATGCAAATCAAGCACTCTTGCTCACTGAAATATCTCCTCCTTTTATTTTTTCCATCTTATTTCTCTGACTTTCCACTGACTCTGATGGCTTCTTAGATCTCATATTCTCCTTTGCTATGTCTTGCTGAACTCAGTATTTTTCCCTCATTGCATTGTATTTTTCTTAAAATTTAAATTTGTTCTGTGCTAGATTTGCTTCTATATCTCATCTGATTCTCAGCATGTGTTTAACACACCACTATTTCCCAATATCAGTTTAGGTTAAGAAAGTTATTTTCAGAGATTTTTAAAATCTACATTCTTTCTTGGCTCTTCTATGTTGTGTTTTAATGGTAATTGTGTTCAGAAGAATCATCTGTTGTAATAAAGCTAAGATTCCCCAAGATCCTAGATTTGGCTTAGACTGTAGACTTTATTTTCAGCATGCCCATTTGATAATATCAATGTAGGAAAACCACAGATTATACTTTGAACCCTGCTTTGTCACCCTAATGACATAAAACCATGAACTATAAAGTAGCACTAAACTTTTGAAGTTACATATTTCCAGGCTTCTGATTGGTCTTTATCTAGTGTTCCTGCCACCACCTAGTCTTGAGCCATCATCCCTCCTCCTCTTCCCTCTTTCTACTCATTCTGTGAAATTTGATTTCTGTGTGCCCTCCTCTACCCAGTCATGTTTGACCCTCCTATAACTGCACAATAAGCCTTCACTCCATTTCCATTATATCTTGCTCATCACCCTATTGCTGAACTCCTTTCCAAATAGCAGACATTTATGCAAAATACACACAACTGCAAGTTACTTAAAACTAGGTCATGAATTCACAGCAGCTTGGCTACCTAACCAAAACTGTGCCTGTCAGTACATCACCTTGAATGGGACACATGAGACCTACACATCTCAGACTACCTAATGGTTGCTGGGAGTGGTGAGTCAGGTTCATCAGTGGTGCAGCCACTGGTAAGTTTCCCATTCCATAGCATTCCACCTATGATCATGTAGGGAACCCACATTTAACTCAATGGGTAAAACAAAAGACATGAAAGTAAGATGAGGATCAGTAAGGAAGAAAGAAAGGTATTAATGGGAAGAGATATGAACAAAGGAGGGTAATTGAGGGAATAATATCAAAATACATTATGTACATGTATGAAAATATAAAAAGACAAATAAAATAATTTTTTAAATTGTACAAGCTTTTTATCATACAAGTTTTCAAAAAATATTTTTCAAATACTTGGATTATTAGTTGGACACACATAACTAGTACAGATGTGACTAGTCCATCTGGAAAAAAAAAAAGAAAAAAAATCCCTTCTACTCACATGACACCAGCAATGCAACACTGGCCAGATTTGAGATTATTTCCTGTCCCCTTTCTGAAAGATAACCTATCAATTTCATTGAAATCTGAAATAGAAATATTATCATCTAAAAAATGTACAGATTTTATGTTTAATTTAATAAAACTTTTTAATATCTTAAGTCATGCTCATTTTAATATTAACTTCAGTCTAGAATCTATAGGCCTGTGGTAACAGCAATTAGCTCCAGAAAGCAATATAACATGCCAGCCAGTAGAAGTAGAATCTATCCACATTACTTGTTATGCTCTAGAGAAAACTATTTAGAGCTGAGTGTCTCATTGAACTCATAATTCAATCGCATATGCTAACATAGGTGCTGTGGGATAAGAGATTCTCCCATCAAACTAGATGACCCCTTTCAAGATGTTTTTAAATAATTCTAATGGTTTTCTTTACTACAATAGATTTAACTACTCCTTTTCTTTTCTTTTTTTTTTTTTAGCTACCTCTTATTCATCGAAACAATGGTGTCAGCATTTGCAAACCAGTCCTTCTGTACTCTTCACTCAGTGGTCTTGACTCTGTCGTTTTTGTTTCACCTGTTTCCCACATCCATTCCATTTCCTCTGACTGAAAACACCAACATTCACTCTGGGACAAAGAAGTTTGGCTACTCACACACCACCTGAGAGCGTATTAGCATGATAATGTGGCCCTCACCCAGTGAAAGAATTATAGTAACTGTTCTATATTTTGTGTGTGGAGGGAAAAATATAGAACCAAGAAACACATGTACACTTTCCATGAAAAGAATGATGATTATCCACAAGAACAAAGAAAGTATGCTGATGGGTCTAATTTTCCTTCTTTTGTGAACATGCTGATTTTATATAATTTCTTATTGTCTTCTCATGTGAGAATAATTTTATAACATTTTGTGTTCTCACCTTTCTTGCTACCCTATTGACAAGTATTTTATGTTCAGATGTTGTCACGTTTAACTTCTTAAAACAAAGTCCAGAGATTCTTCCAGAGGAAGCCTTAATTTGGAAAAAAAAAATTAAAAGTTTATGAAGTTAAATATAGCTCTAGTAAAAAACAGAATACATACCCTAGATTATTTGTAAATACTCACTGGTTTCTTAAATGAGCTTCCATCCTGAAAAATAAATGTTAACAAAACACTTTATTCTTACTGTACAATATATGCAAATATGAAAACATCCTTATGTAACACACAGCAAGTACAATGAAAACATTTTAGCATCCAAAGTAAAAAGAATTAAATCATGCAAAATATTCTTAATATAATTAAATAATTTATATAATTTATTATAATATTATAGTATAATTAAAATAAATAAGTGCAATAGGTGGTCTGTAAACATCATTTGGAGTAATATATACTTACAAATATATTTATATGAAATACTGATTGGTTTGGATATCAAAATATCAGTCTTTTATACTCTAAGAATCAATGATATTAAAATGTATATCAGCTATAGTAACGTAGTAATAAAAAATAGATTATTACCTACCTGATTCATGGAACATTTTTCAATATGAACAACAATAAGCTCCCCAGGGATCCTTACTAAGATGTAAGAAGCCATGCTGGATAATGCAGCATTATTTCCATCAAATGTAATAATGCTCAGCTCTGACAGCATGGAGCACCGACCTAAGACAAAACAATGGAGCGGAAAGATACTCACTGTTGACTCACTATTTGTGTTTTTAGAACTAATTACTCTTTAAAGCTCTTGTTAGCCTTGTGTGTGACAAGAGCAAAAACAAAAGACCACATAGAACCAGAATTGTAAGTCAAATGGCATAGCTCAAAACACAAGAGCCTATAGGAAGAAGAAGTGATCAGCTCAAAAATACCACACTCTCTCCAGATTTAAAAACCATAGCTGGGCATTGTGGCACATGCCTTTAATCCCAGCACTCAGGAGGCAGAGGTAGGAGGATCACTGTGAGTTCGAGGCCACCCTGAGACTACTAAGCTACGTAGAGAATTCCAGGTCAGCCTGAGCTAAAGTGAGACCCTACCTAAAAAAAAACAAAACAACAAAAAAAGAAAAAACAAAACCAAACAACAAAATAAATAAATAAACATTGTCCTTAAGTGAAAAATGCAAACTTACAGGGACATTCCCACTCAGGACAGCAGATATCCGTGTTTACTTGAACAGGCCTTCCCCGAAACCCACAGTCTGGCATTTCCAACTCTTTTGGGCAATTCAGAGACCAGTTGTAAAAGGTCCATTCCATATTAAGGCAAATGTATTGGCTGCAGTTATAAACAGGATCAAACTCCTGGGGCTGTTAATGAAAGAATATAATTAGTACATTTTTCCCAATTTCAACTAATGTCAGTTGAATTTTTTACTTTCAGATTCACATTAATAAGTGGAAATTTACTATATAACAAAGGTTTACAAGGATAAGAACTAAAAATTGACAACTTGGGCTGGAGGGATGGCTTAGTGGTTAAGGTTCTAGCCCGCAAAGCCAAGGGACCCAGGTTTGATTCCCGAGGACCCACGTAAGCCAGATGAACAAGGTGGTGCATGCTTTTGGAGTTCATTTGCAGTGGTTGAAGGCTCTGGAATGACCATTCTTTGTTTATCTATCGGCCCCCTTTCTCTTTCAAATAAAAATAAAATATAAAAACAAAATATTTTTTTAAATTGACAACTTTTGTTGACATAATATTTCTATAGTCACAGATGTGTATTTAACATTGCTTTCACATCAGGATTACCCATAACTTCAGACATCTGAACAAGAGTCCATCTGAATTCTCTTAAACAGCACTTTGTAAGAAGACTTGTATGGTATCAGTCAGTCTTTCCTCTCATGCTATATAAAGCCAGTGTATGAACATAAATATTATCAGTTGAAAAGTAATTGACAATTAATTAAAATTAGCTTACTTATATGTAAATATTTCATGAAAAGTTTGTTTGGCTACATACTGAGCACCCAGATAGTATTATCATAATTTAATTTTAATAAATAGGATAACACTTCTAAAAAAAGTGTTACATTTTATAGCTCTTAAATCACATTCTATGTGTTCTCTGGAATTTCAACAGTTATAAACACAACATTTGTATAACTAACCTATTTCATTTCTACAACAATCCTCTGAAGTAGGAAATATTATTTTTTATAGTGTTACAGATGAGGAAATCAATATGAAGGTAAAACGTTATGCTCATGGTCCCAATGCTAGTAGTACCAGAGTCATAATTTAATTTCACTGTCCTAATTACTCAGGAATATGAGGTCTTGACCACTGCACTATAAGCTTTGACGGGGATTTAGGAGGAATATGAGTTAACTATTTAGTACTGTTATATGGCATGCGTTAATAACAATTCTGCCATTTACTTCTACCTAAATCTTTGGGTCAGTTTCTATCATTCCTATATAACTTATGATTTAATAAAAGATAGAGCAACTAAGTAATTCTCTAAATTATGGGACCATGAAGTGAAGACTTGTAAATTTAAGAGGCAAACATAGATCCTGCTCCCAAAACTTTCTGTGAACCCATAGTACCAACTCCCCAGAATATACTTTCCATTTAACAGGAAACATTAAATCAAGTAGAAAAGAACTAGAGCATTCACAACCAAAACCATCTAAAATTTTTATACCTTTGCCTTGACTAAAACTCTATGTAACAAACGAACTCAATACTGGGTTGAAGGAGCTCAATGCAATGAGCCAATCCTCACATTGCAGCATACTTAGCACATTCAGGACAGCTTATTATTCTATCTTCCTTGCAATATTTTCAGTCCTTGGATTCTGGATCACCCATAAGCTCCTATGTTTTTTCCTATTTGTATATTTGCTATCTTTCCAATCCTAAGCAACTGAGAGTACCCTGTCTTCTTTCTCCATCTGCATTTATTCCCTTTGAGATCCAGACCCAAAAGTTGAAATACCATTTTCTACTAAGAGGGCCCTAATTTTATTGTAGTTTACTATCACTTCTCTTTCACTTATGTCTACCAAGACTGTATATTCATAGCTGTTTGATATTGATGAAGAATCTTGAACTCTTGTTTTGTTTTGTTTTGCTTTTTTAACAGGATCTCATGTAGCTCAGGGTGGCCTTGAACTCAATGTGTAACTAAAGTCTATCTTTGGATTCCTTAACCTCCACTTCCCAAATATTGAGAGTACTGGGATATGTGAACCACCATGCCCAGCTTTAGGAATCATGATCTTTGCATGGAAAAACTTAACTCATAATTACAACCAACCCAGCCCTTCACTTTTCCCAGTTTTCTCTTCTGGATTAATCCCAATCTTCAGTTGCTTAAGGCAAAAACCTTGGAGCCCTTGATGTTTGTTTGACTTTTATTCAAAGCCCTCATCAAACTGGGGAGCCTCTGCCTTCCCAATAAAGACTGACATTTCTCATCAGTTCCACTGCCATTGTCTATCGATGCCACCACCATCTTTTGCCTGGAATCTTTCAACAACCTCTTATAACTGTTTCTTTTGTTTCCTTACACCCTACATGTAGCTCAGCAGCCAAAAATGATTCAGAATTAATTCAGATCAAATAATCCCTCAATTTAGAAACCTCCAGTGCCTTCCTATGTTACTAAGAATAAAAACCACAGTCTTTATAATAATCTTCAAGGCCTTACATGACCTATTTCTTATTATATTTCCTCTATCTCGCCTTAGTGGCCTCGTTGTCACACTTGTAATTCTTTTCTTTGTGTTAGACACACTCTTATGTCAAGGTCCTTGTATTTGCTAGGCCCTCTGTCTCACTGTGACCCTCTGTACAGTTCAGTATCTCAACCTCAGATCTTTTTATCTAAAATCACCTTATCAGTGAAGATTTTCTAACCAAAATTGAAAATAGTTTTATTTTTTTCTACTAAATATCACCTTCTTAACAATTTATATGTTAGTAATTTTTATATAAGTCAGTGATTGCAAATCCCAGAAATGTCTACATGGTATAAATTCCATGATGGCTGGCATTTTTGTCTACTTTTAAGTTCTATCCATGACACCTATATTAATTGCTTTACTAGTAGCTGTGACCAAGTACTTGACAGAAGGAAACTTAAGGAAGTAAAGTGTTTATTTCAGCTTACAGTTGGATGTTACAGTCCATCATGTCAGGGGAGACATGAAGTAAGAACTTGAGGCAGCTGGTCACATCCAATATACAGTAAGGAGGCAGAGAGAGATGAATGCTGCTGCTCAGCTCACGTTCTCCTCTTTACTCAGCCCAGTGCCCCAAGCCCATGGAATGGTATCACCCAAAGTTAACGTGGACCCTCCCCTCCCACCTTAATTAAACAAATCTAGAAAATCCCTCACATAGACATTCCCAGAGATTTTATTTTCATGGTAACTCTAAAACCTGTCAAATTGACAACCAGAGCTTAACCACCATAGCACCTGTATAGTGCTGAGCCAAAAATGGTACAAAATAAATATTTTTGAATAAATAACTGATCAGAATGAATGGCTTATATGAAATAAGAAGATAACTGTTCAAGTCTTATCTAAAAAAAAAAACTACTAGCTCTAGGAGCCAATGGCTTTGCCTTTTTTTGGTTATAGTGTATTGTTATCATTCTGCAAAAATCCAGGCATATAGTAGTTGCATGATAAATATTTTACACATGAGTGATTTACAGAGAAGTACATACTAATAACACTTTATGAATCACATTTAAGTGACTTGAATATGACATGCTCTTCCTAATGTGACCAGATGCTAATTAGTACAGATCATGTGTGCAAATGTAATATATATTCATTTTAGCTTTTAGCAAAGATAGGAAGTATACCACAGGAACTGTGATTGTGTTCTGATAGTGATACAGAAACTTGAGCAGATGTTCTAAGGAAACAACTAACAGCCAAAAGAAATTCACAGTCATACCTCACATTCCAAACCTGGGGTTGTGGTCGGTGTTAGTAGGTCAGATGGAGTAATAGTAATATCTGCATATGCAAGAAATGAAGACCGGCCCCATTAGTGAGATGGTAACTACCAGCAAAGACATTAACATGTGACAGAAAACATGCTAAGAAATTTTACATTAATCATTTCATTCATTACTCACAAGACTCCAATGAAGAGAGTAAAATACTCTTACTACTTTATAGATAGAGACTAAGCCATTGGGAAGTTTGCTAAGCAGCAAAGGCAAAATAAGACCTTATGAATGCCAATTCCAGAGTACTTGTATTCAAGAGGTCATCATCTTAAAGGTATGAACAATTTGCTTAAACATATAAAAAGATCCATGGTTTCATTTACTATCCCTCAAGAGTTATATACGTTGTTGCATTCCCTACACTGTCCTAAAGCTGACCCCATTTCCTTGGTGAAGGCAGAAGAAATGCTTTGTACCTTGTACCTGTTGCAACCATGTGGGTGGATATGATAAAGGATAAATGGATGGAAAGGAAAGAAATGATGGGCAAGACCCTTTCTAGTACCCTTTATCATACTACAGGTAAGTCTAAAATGCTCAGTCTGAGGACTATAGCAAGACAAGAAGCCTTCTTGAAACCTTCCCCAGTTGTAAACGCAGTGTTCATCTTGAAGACGTGTCCGACCTTTTCACATTGTGACATGAGGTTGTCATCTACAAAGTTCATGCTCCAAAGCTGTGCAATAGTTACCAAAAAAATCACCAAAAGAAATCTCATACTATATTAAGTAAGTTTAAATTTCATGTCATGTTTCATTCATAGCTATTGATGGCATGGGGCTGAACATGCCTGAGTCCGTTTCCTTTTACTGCTTTTGCAAATTGCCACAAGCTAAATAGCATCAATTTATGATTTTATCTTTTGGGAGTCAGAATCCCAAATCAATGCTTTGGCTGAACTGTATTCCTTCTGGAACTCTAAGATAGAAAGTGCTTCCTTAGTTCTTCCAGCTTCCATAGAGTGCCTGAATTCCTGGGTTCATGTTGTTCCTTTCATTAAAATGGAAATATCTCTCTCTCTCTCTCTCTCTCTCTCTCTCTCTCTCTCTCTCTCTCTCTCTCTCTTTCCTTCCCTGTCTCACTCTCACAAATTTTTAATATTTTATTTTCATTTATTTATTTGAGAGAGAGACAGACAGAAATAGGCAGAGAGAGAGAATGGGCACACCAGAGCCTCCAACCACTGCAAAGGAACTCCAGATGCATGTGCTCCCTTGTGCATCCGGCTGATGTAGATCCTGGAGAGTCGAACCTGGGTCCTTTGGCTTTGCAGGCAAGGGCCTTAACCACTAAGCAATCTCTCCAGCCCCTCACTCTCACATTTCTGTGTTAACATCACCTACTTTGTCATCTATCCTCTGCCTCTGTATACTTATAAAGACTCTGTGATTATATTGGACTCACGTGGATAATTCAGGAAAACATCACCATGTCAAAATGAACTTATATACAGTTTTAATGCAGTAACAATAAAAATTCCAGCATCATTCTTCACAGAGATAGAAAAAAAATGATCTCAAAATTCATATGGAATGGCAGCAGGCCTCAGATATCCAAACATATAATCAGCAAAAAGAATCACCTCTGAAGACATCACCATACCCGATCTAAAGCTATATTACAAACCCATAGTGACAAAAACAGCATAGTATTGGCTTATAAACAGAACTATAGGCCAATGGGACAGAACTGAAGACTGGGACACTAGGTCAAGTAACTACAGCTACTTGGTCTTTGAAAAAGGTGCCACTAACATAGACTGGAGAAAAGGCAACATCTTCAACAAATGGTGCTGGAAAAAAAAAGGATAACAATATGTAGAAAAATGAAACTAGACCCACTCTTCTTGCCATATACAAATATCAGGTCCAAATGGTTTAAAGACCTCAATATAAGACTGGAAACTCTTCTCCTACTGGAATAAAAAATAGGAGGAACTCTCCACAGTATAGGAGTGAGGAAAGACCTCCTGAACAAAACCCCAGGAGCACAAGGAATTAAACAATCACAAAACTGATGGGATCTCATGCAGCTAAAAGGATTTTGCACAAACATACCATAATCAGAGCTGATAGATTACTTACAGAATGGGAGAAAATTTATGCCAGCTATACCACTCACAGAGGCCTTGTTTCTAGAAGCTATAAAGAACTCAAAATGTTAAACAAAAAATCAAGCAACCCACTCCAAAAATGGGGTAGAGAAGTGAATAGGAATATCTCAGAGGAAGAAACACAAATGGATATCACACTCTTGAGAAAATGTTCAGCATCCCTAACCATTAGGGAAATGCAAATTAAAACAACTAAGAAATTCCACCTTACTCAATAAGAATGTGAATAATTAAAAAATAAAATAACAATAAATGTTGGTCATGATATGGAAAAAGAGGAACCCTCATTCACTCTTGGTGGAAATGTAAACTTGTACTACCACTATGGAAATCAATATTAAGATTCATAAAAAGAATGAATATACAGCTACCAACAGACCCAGTTATTCCCTTGCTGGGTATTTATCCTAACTGCTTTATGCTTCACTACAAAGCTATTTGCTCAACCATGTTTAGAGCTGATCAATTCATGACAGCTAAGAACTGGAATCAACCCAGGTGCCCATCATTGGATGAATGGGTAATGAAATTGTGATACATGTACACAATGGAATTCTATTCAGCAGTAAGAAACAATGATGCAATGAAATCTGTAGGAAATGCACAGACTTGGAACAGATCATACTGAGCCAACTCACACAATCACAGAAAGACAAACACAGCATGGTCTCACTCATCTGTGGTTCCTAACCTGGACCAGCTTGAGTTACTGACATACCTGAAAGGCCACTCAAGTCCCAAACAACAGTGATAGAAAGGTTTGGGGGTAGATGAATGGGAGGCTGTGGAAAAACAAACACAAAACTAAATCTAAAATGAACTAATACCACATAAACCTTTATCCTTAAAGATAGACTAAAAGATATAATCCTCAGCAGGAATAAGTACCTGAAAAGAAGGACCCTAGAGAGGATGGTTTGAAGCATAATCTTAACTTGTTGTTGTTGTTGGCCTGTGACTCCCAGTACCAGAAATCTGTTGCTACCCACAATGAGCTGTTGATCAGAGAGACCTACAAGGTCTCCAGAACAAGACAGGCTTCTGTCAAGGCACTTGATTACTTGTCTGTGGCAAAAGGTAAGGCCCTATTGATGAAGACACCATATGCTGCTAACACAAAGCATGGAGAGACCTGGCTGGAATCTGGAAGAGAGCCATCCCTGGACAGTTAGCCTATCTAGTCCTGGAAAGTGCTACATGAGCTACTGGGGGAAAACGGCCATCAACTGTCTGAGCAATCAGAGGTCTAAGATACCTAGAAGCAAACATACTGACAGGATGTATATGCCAGTGCAATGGTGGCACACAGCCTTCGTGAGTAACCAGTGGTTTTCTGATTGGCTAAGAGATCTGCTCAGTGTAAAGGAACCCATATTCAGAATTGGAAACCAGATCAATACCCTATGGAGACAAAGATTATGCTCTCTAGTGACAAGATCCCACTCGTTTCTGGCTAAAAAGCAGGGCTACATCCATATAACTCCCCCAAATTAATAATGCTTAACCAATTTAATCTATGCTGACTTTACTCTCCCTTGAAGAATCTGCTTTTCTTCTTTAAAAGGTAGTGAGACCCAAGGAGATAAACTACCCCTTGCATTTCAGCCAAGGCACAGCTATTGGCTATTTTAGAATATTTGACTATAAAAATAGTAAAAAGTCAGTTTGTCGATTTCTGCAAACATATCTATGGTTTACAAAAAATGTTACTATATCTACAAAATAAGTTTAAAAGTATTGTTATCTTACCAATATTCATTTTTCCAATCTGTGAGTATAGGTTTTCTTTCCATTTGTTTATGATCTACCTCATTCCCTCAGTGATATTTCAGTTTCCACTGAAGCTGTAATCAATATTTCAGTTTACATTTATTTTGCTAACTCTATTCTAAAAGTGTTTTATTTTCATTTTTTTATTATTATTTTTTTGTTACAAGCATTACTATAAGTGGATTTGTGAAATCCTTTCCTAAGGTGAGTTTCATAGTGACAGAGGTATCAAAGGCAGGTCCTCAGTTTGCCTCCTCCAGAACTTGAGCAGAATCCAAGAATAGTTGTGGAGGCTCAGAGGAAACCTAAATGCACCCATATTTCATTTGAGCTTACTCAATCCCCACGAACGTTAGGCTGAGTTTACAAAACCAGAACTCTGGGCAGAGATGTGAAGGATGTCATATTAGTCTATCCTGACTGAAATGGAGAAAGTAGACCTATTGCAGTGCCCATGAATAGCCCCTTAGTAAAGCATAAGTGAGCTGGGGAGATAGCTCAGAAGTTAAAGGTGCACGCTTGCAAAGCTTTATGGTTTGGGTTCAATTTTCAAGTAGCCACACAAAGCCACATATGTTTGAAGATCCTTTGTAGTGGCAAGAAGCTCTTGCACACCCATTCTCATTCTCTCTCTTTCTTTCTCTCTCTCTCATTCACAAAAAAAAGTAAATAAAAATAATTTTAAGCTGGGGACATAGCTCAGTGGTAAAGCTCTTGTCTAGTGTGTATCCTTGGTTTAATCTCATTACTGCAATAAATAAATTCACAGAATTAAAAATATTTTTAAAAAATTAGTGACTGCTAGGTATTGAATCAATTGGGTAGTCCAAATACCAGAAGCTGGGATAAATGGACCAAGACATATTACAGAATGCTTATTTTACTGTCGGTCTAAAATTAGAGCAATACCGAAAAACATGAGGTTAGACAGCTTACCTGGTGGCATTAATGCTGGCTCTGAGGGAATCAAAGGTATGCCTACAAAGAGACAAAGAAGCTTTATTGCATAAAATTAAAACTACTATATATACAGCTCTTTACCATCACAGAATGTGTTTGTGAAGAAAGCACAAGGGAAAATGCTTTAGAAAGTAGTTGGGGTCGGGGGAGAACTAATGGAATGAACCGGTCTATACTATCATGTTCATAATCATTTTCTTCAGAAAGAAAAACATACCCATGCTTTGCATTTCTCAGAGTAAAATAATCATGGTTCACACTTACAGTCTCCTGGATAAACACATTTGAGGGTGACTTCATCTAGGATCATATGCTTGGGGCAGTACGGCAAGCATCCTTCAACCCTTTACATGAAAAAAATAAAAAAAATTAAAATGCATTAAAAAACTGCATTAACAAAATGTATTTAACTAAAGTATGGTCTTCCTTAAATTCTTCTATTCTCACAGCCCAGAACTAAGAATTCTATTTGTCACCAACTCTATTATATTTATAAAACCTATGAAATCACAACATGATTAAATCTGATCATAGAAAGTTAAAAATATACTCATATCTGAGATATAATATTCCATTGTTCTATGAATGGGTAGAGGTGCAGAGGAATAATTTACTGAGGTTTTAAGCTCTAACAATGTTATTTTTACCTCTGCTCGTTTCATCCAAGCACATCATTACAACCTCTGCTAGTGTTTTGAAGATGTTTATAGAATAAAACAGTACCAATAGGACCTCTTCCTACTCATTATTAAATACTAAACCCATTGAAAGAGACTTGTCATCTCCAATTGGAGCATTGGGATGGGACATAGGTGCAGTTCTTTGAGTACAAGGCAGAAAGGGCTCAGGAGTTCTAGAGAGCATTATGGTCTGTGGCTGAATTACTGGCAGTGAGCTGGGAAGGAGTAGATGTGTATGAGCCACAGGAGGCCTGGTTTCAAGCCCCAGCCAGTGAGCCTTGGTACAGGTTCGCAATTCTTTCATGAAAAACAGAAGCCCAGTGACAATGCCAAAAATTTCAAGAGGCCGTGGGCTGGGAGACTGGGCAGAATCAAGGCAAATCTTCTAGAACACTATTTTTCTTTCTTTTTTATGTTTTTTAATTTTTTTATTAATTAGTTTTGTATTCAGCAAATACAGTCAGTTTGGTGCCATTATTAGGTTCATCCATGACCTACCCCCTCCCTATTGGCCTCTCCTTGTTGATGTATATGGGTTGTGCATTGTGGAGTTAGCCCACAGTTATGGGTAAGATAAATGTCTCTGCATATCATGACCCAACTTGTGGCTCTGACATTCTTTCCACCCCCTCTTCCGCAAAATTTCCCTGAGCCATATTGGGTTCATTTTGGGTCTGCTTCAGTGATAAGGTGTTGGGGGCCTCTGGGTCTCTGGCTTTCTGATTTTGTAGGAGTTGATTTTTCTCTGTGTTGGTCTCCTTCCCCCTTGTGCTGGTATCTGGTTCATCAGGAAAACAGCACCCTTGCTTGTTTCACCAATTTTTCTTAGTTTCAGCCGGGGCCCTTTTGAGGTATGATGGGGTGGCTCTCTCCTTAGGATCTACGCAACAAAGGACCAATAATCGTGTGGATGCTTCCATCACTAAACTAGAACTAATAGATAAGAAATTGGAAGGAGATCAAAGAGAGTTAAGACATTTGAGGAAGAGTGAAAAAAAAAAAAAGACCTTAAAAATTACCTGGCCATGCTAAATGAAGACATAAAGAAATGCAAGGATGAATTCCAAGATTCATCAAGAAAATCAGAAAATGATGTGAAAAGGGAGCTTGACAGAGGGATGGAAATTATACCTAGAAAAGTAGTAGAAAATGCAAACTTAATTGAACAAGTCCAAAACTCTCTGGAAGCCCTCAAAAATAGAGTCAGCCATGTGGAGGATAGAAACTCTGATCTGGAAGACAAGTTAGAACACTATTTTTCTATGGGAATAAAACCAACAAAAGCTTTGAGTCCAATGAATGTAATCTTCCATGAACAATTACATTCATACATGCAACAAAGAATTAATGTAAATTTTGTTATTAAAAGCCCTGATCATCTGTTTCCCATATGAACTAGCAGATTGTGATAAATATTTTTAATATTTTGAAAGAATTTTCAAAGGCTTAATCTGTTACTAAGGAGTTTGGACAAAAATGCTCAATCCTTTCTATTCTGGGTGAAAATGAACGAGCTTGACACTACATGTCAGGAGCAGCAGCAGACAGCAGTGTTGGTGGAGCAAAGGCAGAGAATGCTACAATCACGACGAGCTCTTTCCTCTCTTACTGAACATGGCTTCATGAGACACAGTGAGCCTTCTCTTGAATACCTCCTACACAGTGACTTTTTCAAACATGAACAGTTAGCTTGTATGTGTTCAATTGCTTATTTCATAACAATGAACTTTAATAATAAAATTTTAACAGACATATAATTCTTTTCCAAATATTACCAAGCAAAGAAGAAAAATAAAGACTACTATATTGTTGAAAAAACTACAGCTAGTCAGTTATCACTGAATGAAGTCATCACCAATTTTTTATGGAATTCAATTGTTTTGCAATTTCTGTACCACTTCCAATCATAGCCATTGTCTTAAAACATCTTCTAAAAACCATCTTATCTGTTAACAATGCCTTTGTAGTTATGCATAATGGATTCCTCTCTATTTGGTGAATATCTAACAATTTGTTCAATTTCCAGCCAGTAAATATGATCCCACAGACTCAGAGTAGCTCTTACATAATAAGGTTACAATTAACATATTGTTCAATTATGTTACTTTATATAGACTGCTGCTTTCCCTTTTACTGGATATTTTTATGCTTAATTTTAAATTTTTTTGTTTACTTTTATGCATTTATTTGAGAGCAACAGAAAGAGGGACAGAGAGAGAGAGAGAGAGAATGGGTGTGCCAGGGCTTCCAGCCACTGCAAACAAACTCCAGATGCCTGCACCCCCTTGTGCATCTGGCTAATGTGGATCTTGGGGAATCAAGCCTCAAACTGGGGTCCTTAGGTTTCATAGGCAAGCGCTTAACCACTAAGCCATCTCTCCAGCCCTGCTTATTTTTTAAGATGTGTGTGTGTGTGTGTAAACCAGGGTCTCTTGCTACTGCAAGCAAAAGCCTGTTTGGCTTCATGTGAGTGGCTTGGGAACTGAACCCAGGCAATAAGGCTTTACAAGCATATGGCTTTATTGACTGAACCATCTCTCCAACTTTCATTTATTTTTAATGCTTCTTTTATTCAAGGCATTCAAATCATCTTGAACAAAAGGGATGCTTCTATTGGGAAATTGAAAGAGGGGCACCAGGGAAGGTTAAAGCCCCGAATTAGTACTTGGGTCACAGGCACAATCAGGAGTCCCCACAGACACCTCAGCACAGAGAAGACAGAGAAAGGGATGAGTAGAAATGTGAAAGAGCCTGGCAAGGGTGAATTCTTCCTGTGTCTGCTAGTCACTCCAACCATCCTAAATGAGAAAGAGCTACAAGATAATACATTGAAAATACTGAGGAGCTGAATACAGTTACATCACTGACTAGTTTGCCATCAAAAATAATATGGATGCCAAATGCCATTTCACAATATACCTCATTTTTCTCCAACTAATAGCCAGGTTGGATCCTCAGCTCACTTCCTCCTCAGTAATTAGCCTATTTGAAAGTGACATGTCCCCTATATTCTCATGTGTATGAACCCCAGCTGGTGATGGTGTTTGGGAAGGTTGAAGAGTGTGGAGACTTGCTGGAGGAAGTGGACTACTAGGAATAAGTCATGAGGTTTAATGTATTGAACCACTTCTTACTAGTTCTCTGCATCTTGAATATGGATACACTGTTACCAGCCATCCTCTGGTTCCAGCTGCCAACCCTTCCCAGAATTTTAAACCAAAATAAATCCTTTCCCTTCTTAAGCTACTTCTTAGCAGGTATTTTGTGGCAGCAAACAGTAAGGTAACTAAAACAGAGACCATGTGGCATCCTTGCCTACTTATAACCACCAGATGGTACAGGAAAAATATTTGTGAATATGAGAGGACCAAAAATAATAATAATAAAGACTTCTATTCATAAAAAAATAATTAATGTGGCTGGAGAGATGGCTCAGCAATTAAGGTCCTTGCCTACAAAGCCTAAGGATCCAGTACCCACTTAAAGCCAAATACACAACGTGGTGTATACATCTGGAGGCTCTCTGCTTTTCTCTCTCTCTCTCTCTCTCTCTCTCTCTCTCTCTCTCTCTCTCTCTCTCTCTCCACTCTCCTCTCCTCTCCTCTCCCTCTGCCAAATAAAAATAAATCAATAAAATATTTTTAAAAATTAAAATTAAAATATGGCTGTTTTCATTTTAAAGAAAACAAATGGGAATTTTATTGGCTTCCCTATACTCCTATAGCACAAAACACACAGAGCATAGTAGTTCAAACCACATCTCCTGCATACAAACGTGTGCTCCAGAGAGAGAAGCAGCTTCTCTGGGCCTCAGCTGGTCTTCTCAAAAGAGGGAATAATGAAGGTACTCCTTGACATCACCAGCAAATGTCAAACATGCTGGCAGTGGCTGTTTTCCTAGACCTCAGTCACTGTGTTGCCACCACCAACATGTTTTGTTTCTGTTTCCTTCTTAAAGTCTAAGAGTTCCCTGTGAGATACTTGGGTCTCATGTCTTCATGTGCCTCGGCATCTTGTGTATGATACTAGTGTTCACCTCAGAGTAGAAGCTATTTAGCATAAGTAGATATTTAGCATAAAAATATCCTCCTTGGGCTGGAGAGATGGCGTAGCGGTTAAGCGCTTGCCTGTGAAGCCTAAGGACCCCGGTTCAAGGCTCCGTTCCCCAGGTCCCACGTTAGCCAGATGCACAAGGGAGCGCACGCGTCTGGAGTTCATTTGCAGAGGCTGGAAGCCCTGGCGCGCCCATTCTCTCTCTCTCCCTCTATCTGTCTTTCTCTCTGTGTCTGTCGCTCTCAAATAAATAAATAAATAAATAAAATTAAAAAAAGAAAAAAAGAAAATATCCTCCTTACTGTTAGTCCATTTCTCTGTTTTCTCTCACAGCAAACTCCTTTTCCAAAAGCTGCTTACACTCTCTGGTTCTATTTTGTCTCTTCCTGGCTGACAGCTTACTAAATCCAACAAACAACTTTTTACCTCAACTTAATATCCTCCAAATCAAATTCTTCAGTTTCCTTCTAATGCTGTCCTTTCTTGGCAAAGGTGAGCACAGTCTAGTATGGAGTCAAATGATTTGAAATTGCTGATAGTTGACTAGTTTTTGACTCTTGTGAACTAAAGTTCCCAGGGGAAAAAGCCACACCCGTGTCAAACAACCACAAGGCTGACTGACTGTTTGGAACTTCCTGATTGTGGAGAGTTGGAAAGTTGTGGATTCAGAGGCAAATTACCTTGGACTGTCTTTAGTCCCCTTAGTAGCCACCCATTGCTTAGCTATGTGTATGACCTAACATCTTTATGAATAACTATCAAGTAAAAGTGGAATGAATTTGCTTAGTAGAATACTAGCTTTACCCACCCAAAAAGCTTTGAGTACCACCACATAGCATCTGAGACATACAGCCTAGATTTTCTCACTTTACTATAACCCACCTATCTGATGTTTCCACCAATGCATTTGAAAAATGTCTTAATTTATGATTTTCTTGTGTTCTGTCACTACAAAAACTTCATAAAACACTTTCCATGCTGGAATGGGATATTTGGTGCAACCTAACTCCATGTTCCCAAGCCATGGTTATTCATATTTGGCGTCAGGAAGGAAAAGACACAATTTTATTCCCTTTAAGGTGAGGGGTGTTTTGTGACAACACTAGAAAAGTTTACAAAGACAAGTTCACCTGGGCTCACTCAAAAAATGCTAAGTTCACACATGAGTCATTTCTCTTTCCCTCATCACTCATATCATATGCCCCTAAGTTTTAAATATATCCAGAATTATCATGTTTTATGATCTCTGAAGGTACTACTGTTCAAATCTCTTCTGTTCTCTGTACATGACCATTTATGCCCTTATTTTGCTCCTCCTCCAACAGTCTATTTAAGAACAATAGCCAAGTTAACATCTTTGGGCATGAGTACATCTTGTCACTTCTCTATACAATATACCAGGACTATTTGTGATATTCAAAATTAATACAAAGCCTGCACAGCAAGCTGTGTGGCTCTCTATGATCACCTGCCTTCTCCCATGAGTCTCTGATCTCACCTCCTACTTTGCTCAATTCTGTTCACTGTGCTCCAACAAATAGCTTTCTTATTGAGTCTCAAATACTCCAAACATATTCCCACCTAACATTTTTGTATTGATTGCAATCAAAGACTCCTCCACAGATATCCACATAGCCAGTTCCCTGGATTCCTTCAGACTCTAGTTAGATGTGAACTTGTTGGTATGTTGTTTCTTAACCACCAATTTAACAATACATATGCACATGAGTGTGCATACATGGGCACACATGCACACACACACACCTTACTCTATCTCCTTTACCTTCCTTTATTTTTTTCAGCACACATATTGCCAGCAAACAATATGTTGTACTTCATATGTATGCTCTTGTTTACTTTCTCTTCAACTCTATAATGTGTAGGCAATCTGAGGACAGGCACTTTGTCTATTTTTGTTGTTGTTGTTTGTCCTTAGCAGAAAGTTAAATTGCTAATACATAGTAGAACCTCAATAACTGTTTTAGATTAAAATGAAATCAATTCATGGATTAGTACATAGAGTAAACACTTCTCTTTTTAAAAAAAATTAGTTTATTTTTATTTATTTATTTGAGAGTCACAGACAAATAGAGAAAGAGGGAGAGGGAGAGAGAGAGAGAGAGAGAGAGGAGAGAGAGAGAGAGAGAGAGAGAGAGAGAGAATGGGTACACTAGGGCCTCCAGCCACTGCAAACAAACTTCAAATGCATGCACCCCCGGTGCATCTGGCTGATGTGGATTCTGGGGAATCGAACTGGGGTCCTTAGGCTTCATAGGCAAGTGTTTAACCACTAAGCCATCTCTCCAGCCCAAGTAAACACATACTTCTTGAGAATAGCTGTTTTAAATATGATATATACTCCACACAGAACAGAATCTATTTATACTGGAAGCTGTTCACATAATGGTCAGCACTACTTACGGTGGAAGAACTTTGCAGGCTACTGCCTCAGGGTCACTGCATGTTTTAAAACAGGGAGTGGCACAAGGTTCATATCTCCACTCGCACATCCTCCTGTAAGGGACTGCTGCCTGGATTTCTGAGAAAAAAAAGAAAAATTAAATCATATGAATTTAAATGCATAGCTTGAGAACTAAGAACTTATGATTTGAACACTTTTATTTTTTTTGGACCCTCTTTGACCATAAGGTTTAAAAGACTGACTATAGAATAAAAGCATTGCGCTTTCTAGGTGACTAGAGGACTTCATGTTCATGATAGAGTACTTGATAAAAATATATCCTCAGAAGACTTTGGATGTCTCCCTTTAGTGATATTTTCCACTGATTTTCCTATCATGGAAGGTGAAAATAGTTTACAAAAATCATTTTGCAAAATAATTTTATCTTACTATATTCTTGCCATTACTCTTTTGAGAAAATATCACTTCCCATCTATAAGTAAAGAAATAGGGTGCAAAAAGGCAAGTGCTTTATCAACACCAAACAACTAGGAAAATGGCAAGACCAAACAGGATCTCATGATCTCACATCTAGAGAGAATGTTCCACTATTATTCTTCTCACAGAACTTACCACATTCCCTCTGTGGTGGTTTGATTCAGGTGTGCCCCATAAACTTAGATATTCTGAATGCTAGGTTCTCAGCTGATAGAGATTTGGGAATTAACACCTCCTGGGGGGAGTGTATTATTGGGGGTGGGATTATGGGTATTATAGCCAGTTTCCCCTTACCAGTGTTTGGAACACTCTCCTGTTGCTATTGTCTACCTTATGTTAGCTGTGGGGGGGGGGTGATATCCACCCTCTGCTCATGCCATCATTTTTCCCTGTCATCATGGAGCTTCTCCTTAAGTCTGTAAGCCAAAATAAACTCTTTTACCCTAAATGTACTCTTGGTTGGGTGATTTTTGCCAGCAATGTGAACCTAACTGCAACAGTAAAGTTGGTACCAAGGAGTGGTGTCATTTGCTGCTAGAAACCTGACTGTATGGCTTTGGCCTATTGGAGCTGATTTTCAAGAGGAATGTGAAAGGATTTGAAAACTTGGCCTAAGAGATGCCTTGTAATGCCAAAGTACAGCATGATGGACTAGTCTGCTCAGAGTTGAAAGACCTGAACGCAATGAGAAGACTGCGAGGTTTGGTTTGTGAGGATGAGGAATAGCTTTGCCTGGACTGTTTATGTGAGATGCTTTCTGTTGTGCCCCTGAGAAGTTGTGCAGGGTTACATAAGGTAGAAATGGACTGGTGTGAGCAGAGGGATATGGCACAGAACAAATCTTTGGACTGAAACTTCTACCTGTTCAGCTGCAATTATTTGAGAGATTGCAACCTTTGAAATTGAGCCAGCTGAACTGCACTGGGGAAGTGGAAAGAATATAGACTGCTTGAAAGGGCCTGTGTGCTCAAGGAGTGTCGTGTTCTTCAAAGTCTGCTTTATGCCCCCCCACTTCCAAACTAACAAATTGGCACTCTGCCTGGTATTGTGAAACATAGGAAATGCGGGAAAGAGAGGGTCATTGAATTTGCAACACAGTCTTGTGGTTTTAAAATGGCCATGGGCAGTGTAAAGCAGGTTTGCTAGATGCATGCATGGAGACCTGATGGAGCCATGAAGATGGACTGTTGATTGCAGTGGAGACCCATGGGAGATGCCGGGACCACGAGATGACTGCTAAGGAAAGCTGCTGGCCACAGATGAAGTTTTCCAAGACTGTGAGTAGCCTAGCTGGAGGGGTGGAACTGGAGCTCCAGAGACTTGTTGCTGGTTAGAGCTACTGGACTTGGAGCTATAGACTTTGATGTTTTCCCTGTTTAAATCTTGTATTGGTTGAATATTTCTTTGCTATGCCCAGTGCCATCCTTTTTAAAATCTTATTTACCTATTTATCTACTTGAGAAAGAGAGAAAGAGAGGCAGAGAGAAGGGAAAAGAAAGAATGGGCATTTCAGGGCCTCCAGCCACTACAAGTGAACTTCAGACACATGAGCCCCCTTGTGCATCTGTCTTACATGGGTCCTGGGGAATCGAACTGGGGTCCTTTGGCTGTGTAGGTAAATGCCTTAACCACGAAGCCATCTCTCCAGCCCCCAATACCATCCTTTGTAGTGTGAATGTTTATTATGTGTCATTAGTGGGGTTTTGGGGGAGGGGAAATTATGGTTGTTAAAAGATCTTGAACTATGGGAATGTTTGAACATCATTAGGATTGATAAAAACTACAGGGACTTTTAAAGTTGCACTGGATGCACTGCATTTTAAATCATGGATGGTTATCAGTTTATGGCGTCCAGGGGCAGATTGTGATGGTTTGATTCAGGTGTCCCCTGTAAACGTATGTGTTCTGAATGCTAGGTTCCCAGCTGATGGAGATTTTGGAATTAACAGCAGGCTTATGGGTATTATAGCTAGTGTCCCCTTCTCAGCATGTGAAACAGTCTCCTGTTGCTATTGTCCACCTCATGTTGACCAGGGGAAGAGGTCCACCCTCTGCTCATACCATCATTTTCTATTGCAATCATGGAGCATCCCCTTGAGTCTGTAAGCCAAAATAAACCCTTTTTTCCCAAAAGCTCTTGGTTGGGTGATTTCTGCCAGCAATGAGAACCTGACTGCAACACCCTTATACATAACAAGTATTATATGAATACAAAAACATAAATGAGTAGATTTAAATAATACATGGTTCTAGTTATAAAATGTCCTTTAAGATCTTGTGCTTGACTTGTTCTGTCACCTCAGACTAGATTTAATAATGCAAGTGGTAGACATATTGGTGCTGGTTTTGCCCTGTTTATAGCCCTTTGCCAGACAAACAACACTCATAGTACTGGGTTCATGCAAAACTTCCGACCACACTTAATACTTTGGAATTCAAAACTTATTCAAAAGGCATTCTCTGAAGGTTCAATTTGAGTTTTCTGAATTCCACCCATTACAGAGGACTGAACAGAAACAGTCAAATGATTAATTCTCTTGAACAACACTAGGAGAGTTAGCTAGAATGGATCTATTTGTTTGGAAGACATATTGCAAAAATCAGGCTGCTGCATTTCAAAAATAGAGCAAGATTTAAACTCTACATAAAGACAGGAAAATTGTTTTCTGCCACCCAGAAAAACTCTTAGCTGTAGACCTCAAAGACCCTGTCTTAGAAATGAGATCTGCTTCTGCTAAGCTAGGGAAATTATCCAGAGATCAATGCCAGACACACTTGAATTCAAAAGACAGAGAGTCATGTACTGTCTTTATCTGTAAGAATCAGATGAATCAGAAATTGCCTTCAAGGAAAGAAAAATAAAAAGTATATACAGATACTGGGCATTTGTGAGAAAAGAGTGGGTCTGACTCCAAAGTAAGACTTGGGGTAATCTTACAGTTATTTGGGGTTGCTGTAGTCATTTACACCAGTGTGCTTACTAAAATACCAGATGCAATATCATTATTTCTCTTATTTTATAGATGAGTAAACTGAGAGGAGTAGAGAGGTTAAGAAACTTGTGGTTGTATAACTCTATCTACTCATGTACAATAAAATAGTGTATAATTAAAAACTATTAATATTCTACATAACCTAAGCTGTCTATGTTCTCTCTTCTGGAGCTCTCAGGAAGCATACCTTCTATGCTGAAGCTACTTGACTGCTTGAATTCTTCAGAGTCATCATATTTTGATGCTTTGACACTAGAGTCTTTAAAAATGATGAAAAAGCCTCTCTTGCTGTATAACTCAAAGGCATTGTAACCAGGAATCCAGAGGCTCTGGTGGTAGAAAAATGTTGCTCCTCTTTGAAAAGCTGAATTCGCCTGCCACAGCTCCAAGCTAAGAGTATCATTGCCATGGACATAGAGAAAGTAGTTGGGCCTTTCAGCTGATTCCAAAGAAACAAGGGCCAATGCTGTAAAACAAGAGCAGGTCTTGACAACTCCCAGGAGTCTCAGGAGAAGCCACATCACCAGTGCTGACATTACACAATATAGTTATAAAGTTTAAAATAAGAAAACAAAATCTTACAACGTGCCAATCTTAGAAACTTCAGAAATGAATTATGAGAATGGGCATATCAGGACTTCTAGCCAATGCAAACAAGGTCCAGACACATGTGCTTCCTTGTGCATCTGGCTTGCATAGGTACTGGGGAATTAAACCTAGATCTTCAGGCTTTGGAGGCAAGTGCCTTAACTGCTAAGGATCTCTTCAGCCCTTCCTTAAGTTTCTAATTAAGACATTGTATTGATTTTCTGCAGCAAGCATAATTTTTATGTTTCTATTAAGAAAATCAGTTACTATATGTCATAAAATCAAGAACGCTACCAAATTTAATATGTTTCCAAAGGTATTTATTGTGTCCAAAACCTTTCAAGTTCCTTGACTGAGGACTGAAATATGCAAACAGGATAAAAGAAGTTACTGCATGAGGAAAAAAAAAAAACAATATAACAAGCATAGATTAAAACTTCAGTTTAATAGGTTCTTTTTGAACTGATTTCTTTTAGAGGATAAAAATAATTTATTCAAATTGGAGAACTGGGAGATTTCTTAGAAATATGAGAGTTACATCAGATTCATCCATTCAAGAACTTTCCTTTGAAGCTTGTGGAATAAAGATTAAATGGTCGTTGGTAGACTATATAGTTGAAATGTCACTTAGCCTCACTGGACCTGAAGGGGAGGGGACACTACTAGTAGGCAAACCAGAAAGAGTAGGCCAGGATCAAGGACATAGCTACGAACCAGGACAATGATCAGACTGTCTCGGTGATTGTCTACACTGTGACATATGCACCTAATGTTTAACTTATCGAATATCAAATCAAATTCTTCCTTTCATTTTAATAAGACATTAAAATCCTTTAAGGGTTAGCAATTAGTTATCTTTCAAAAATTTCAAATTAAATTCTTCAATTAACATATGAACATTTAATCTGTGACTTATGTCTCATAAAAATCTCAATCATTTACAGTCCCACATAAACATCCCAAGAGATAAACAAATTACTTTCGACCTAAAGCATAATTATTTCATGTGCTTATATTCTTTAGGAAATTTAGAAAAAATATATCATAGAAAATAAGATCCACATTTAATACTTGCTAAATGAATCATAAACTAAACTTACATTTTCACTTATACTTACATGATGTCTTCTCACTGAAAAGGCCTGGAGTGATCATGAAATAAAAAAATAAATTGCTATGACTATTACTTCTTGGCAAAGAGAAAATTTTTCTACTGCTCATATTGGCTCCTAAAACAAGGCCACTCTGTCCATAACTTGCCAGCATATATGGTCCTTCTCCAAGCCCTAGTGAAGCACATATAACAGAATTACTAGTTAGCAGGGGACTTTAAAATTTCAAGAAGGTAAATTTTAACAATGAAAGTCACGCTTAAATTATTGAACAATTAAAATTAACCACTGACAATATTTGAAGTATTTCAAAGAATAATATAATAACTTAGCAGCTATAATCTATATTTATATTTAACTTGAAGTATCACTATATAAACACAAATTTTATATTTTTTCATAGATATACACATGTACATGGACATAGACAGGTGTATGTCTGTATTTATTTACATATAAAACAGAGCTGCATTGAAACTTGGCACACTTTCTGCTTCTAATGTTTTCTTGCCTACAAGACATGTGTGCAACTGACTTGCCAAATCTAACATTCCAACATACTAATCTACCTCAATAAACATAAAAGGTTTTCTGTATCAATGGTATCACGACATTACATTAGTTATATATAGTCCATAAAAATGAATTGAAAGACATAGTATACAATATTTTATTGGTGCTAAGTATTTTAAAATTTCATCAATGAAGTCTGTCTATTTTTTTAAAGAGGGCTGAAGAGATTGATTAGTGGTTAAGGCAATTGTCTGGCAAAGCCAAAGGACCTCGGTTCAATTACCCAGGACCCACATAAGCCAGATACACAAGGTGGCACATGTGTCTAGAGTTCATTTGCAGTGGCTGAAGACCCTGAAGTGCCTATTTCTCAATCTCTCTCTCTCTCTCACTCTCTCTCTCTTTCTGCCCCCCTCTCTCTCAAATAAATAAAATAAAATAAAATAAAATAAAATATTTTTTTAAAAAAAGAAAATAAAGTTCAATAAAAATATGAGAGGCCCTTTATTGGTCCACTGTAATTTCCCATGAATGCAAATGATTTCTTACAAAGGGGAAATATGTACAATGGTAAAAGGTAGTTGGTCTAAAACCAGACCTAAAACTCACCAAAGTGATTTTTCAGCAAATCTCACCTTATAAGAGTAGCTATAATGATGGCATATTATTTATTATTCATTGATCCTCAAAAGAATTGTTAAACTTTGTGATATTGAAATTAATTTTTCAACCCAATATTTCTGTGCAAGGACATTGAATGTCCTTAATACACATGAGTATTCTATCACTTTCAGGTTTCTTCTGGATCATTTACTATGTGACAAAATTACCAGCTGAACACTTTTTACAGACATATGTATATTTTTGTGTTGCAGACTATGTTACATGTTTATATACAAGGTAGTTGCTCGCATCCTCAAATAGTAATAACATTTTATTTGGGACGTATTTCACTTCCTCACTTTTCTCAAGTACAATCGTATCTTTACAGTCCACAGTGAGAAGGGAGGAAAAGAAAATTCAATGACTAAAACAATAAAGTTTTTCTTCCTTTATCCACTGAAACCCAAATATGAGGAAATCAGGTTGGAGAAATAATGCATCTTCTAAGTATGAAAGAATGAAGATAAAAATTTCAATCACCAAGACCATGAGAAGGAAGGGATTCCGGGTGGTTCCCCTTTAACATCATCTGTCCAATCATAGAGCAACTACGGATGTACATGTGGTGAAAACATGGCTTCTCTAATACTTTTATATTCTGAATACAGGTGGGACTTGAAAAACACTGCTCTCTACTGAGGCAGAACTGAACAGAAACAGTGAAGAATGTCTCTATGAGACAGCAGGCAGTAGGCCTTTGTCCCTGAAACAGGTATATACAATGTAAAATGTCAAACAAAAATGTACAAGACGGCTGGAGAGATAGATCACTGGTTAAGGTGCTTGCCTACAAAGTCTAAGGATTCCACTTTGATTCCACACTACCCACATAAAACCAGACACACAAAGTGTTACGTTCATCTGCAGTTCATTTGCAGTGGCTAGAGGTCCGGCATGCCCATGCCCATTCTCTCCCTCTCTCTCTCTCTCTCCCTCATTCTCTCTCTCTCATAAATAGATAAATGAATAAAATATTTAAGAAAAATACAGAAGAAACAAAAGTATTCCCAAAGTCTGAATACCGCATGACTAATTTCTAGGAAGAAATTATTAACAAAATAGCAGTATAAACTTCCAAGATGTAAATATACTTCAATTTCTAAATAATATGAATAAATAGAAGACATATACACTTTAAATTATAATTCAGTGTCACATATGTTTAAAGATAATATGATGAAACTCATTACTTATATAGTAACCTGGAAAAAATAACTAATAATAATTCAAAATGAAAAAGACATATGTATGGGGGCAAACTGCTTGCCTCGTAACAATGAAGACATGAGTTCTACAACCATTTTTCATGTAAAAAAGCAAGGCATGAAGGGCAGATGCAGGATCAGTTAGAGACTATCTAAAGTAAATAACATGGAAGGATGATGGCAACCATGACATGTATAATATGCACACATATGCAAAAACAAATAAAAATTTTAAAAGCTGTGCATGGCAGCATGCTCCTGTCATCCCAGCACAGGGGATGCAAACACATCAGGATCCCTGTAGCTCATTGGTCAACCAGTCTCACCTCATTGGTGAGCTTCAGGACAGTGAGAGACCCTGTCTCAACACAGAGGCAGATGGTGTTCCTGAGGATGACACCCAGGGTTGTCCTCTGGCCTCCACAGACACATGTGTGTACAAGTGTATCCACATATACACACGAACACACATACACTTGTGCACACCCACATTAAAATATAAAATAATAACTGTGGGCTAACTCCACAATGCACGACCCCTATACCTCAACAAGGAGGGGCCAATGGGGAGGGGGTAGGTCACGGATGAGCCTAATAATGGTACCAAACTGCCTGTACTTGCAGAATAGAAAACTAATTAAAAAACAAAATAAAATAAAACATAAAATAACCCTGGGTGTGGTGGTATACACATTTAGTTCCAGCACTTGGGAGGCAGAGGTAGGAGGATTGCTATGAGTTTGAGTCCACCCTGAGACCATACAGTGAATTCCAGGTCAGCCTGGGCCAGAATGAGACCACACACACACATATATATATATATGTGTGTGTGTGTGTGTGTGTGTGTGTGTATATATATATATATATATATATATATATATATATATA
Organism: Jaculus jaculus; assembly: GCF_020740685.1. NCBI lineage: Eukaryota > Metazoa > Chordata > Mammalia > Rodentia > Dipodidae > Jaculus > Jaculus jaculus. Next base: position 123,768,647 of record NC_059107.1, on the reverse strand, counting down.
TATATATATATATGATGACAAGGTTGGCCAGCTGAACCAACTCTTTCTTCACTGTATATGCCCCTCACTATAGCAACCTGAAAAGATGTGTACCATCTACTTGTATCAAAACCTCTGTTTTTTGGTTGTTGTTTTTTTTTTATTTTGTTTATTTTTATTTGAGAGCAACAGATGGAGAGAGAAAGGCACAGAGAGAGACAGACAGAAAGGGCACGCCAGAGCCTCCAGCCACTGCAAACGAACTCCAGATGTGTGCGCCCCCTTGTGCATCTGGCTAACGTGGGTCCTGGGGAATGGAGCCTCGAACTGGGGTCCTTAGGCTTCACAGGCAAGCGCTTAACCGCTAAGCCATCTCTTCAGCCCAGAACCTCTGTTTTTAAAGTAACTCTCAGTTAATTGTTATATTGCTTCTGGACCATTTTCACACACTTTTAGCAGTCATTCATAGACAAAAGTCACTGACCTTAGCACTGATTTTCTCCAGGAGGACATCACTAGCTATTTACTAAAAACAGTCATTCCCAACCATGATTTTTTAAGTACCACCGTAATATATGATCTAGTAAAATCATTCTGAACTTCAAAACTGTACAATTTTAGCGGGATATTAAAATTCTCACCAACAGCAATGATGATAACATCTTTGTATTCTAAGTGAGTTCCATACAAATAAGCGTGACCATTCAAAATGCACTCTTTAGACTAAGGATCACTCTCAGACAGGGGCTCTGAAATCTGTGTAGGAAAAGCATAGCCAGGCGGGTCCTGGGACTAGGCCCTGAGATTACAGCACATTCGTGGCTGCTACTTCCCCTGTAAGCCAACCTAAACCCTGCCTAAACACCAGGACACCAATGGCACAGAAAATAAGCCAGTGAAAAAGAAACAACACAATGACAAACAATGAAAGGACCTATGGGAATATATATACTTTTTTTTTTTTTTTTTGAGAAAGGGTCTCAATCTAGCCCAGGCTGACTTACAATTCAATATATAGTCTCAGGTTGGCTTCAAGCTCATGGCTATCCTCCTACCTCTGCCTCCAGAGGGGGCCATCATGCTCAGCTCTTTGTCCATCTTTCTGACTAAACACTTTAACCAAAATGTTTTTGGTTATATTTTCTTTACAACATAGATTTTGTTATCAAATTTCTATAAATGTAACCAAAACAACCAAAAGCTAAAGTGAACATGTCCTTTTTCACTCATCATCACCATTTCTCTAAAGTAGTCTTCTTTACATAGTTACTGTTAATATCTCTCTCTCCAGCTCAATAACCCACCCTCAAACCTTATATGGGTTGCTTGCCCCGGATTTTCTGTGACCATTATTCTAACGTACTCATCCATCACGGGTCCAGAGTGTGTCTAGATCCTGACAAAATGTCACCTCCCTAGATTACCTCATTTGTTTGAATTAGGTTTTGATGACTGTGCCTTTCTCATTAAACAGGTTTAACAAACATCAACTATAAATATGCCACCTTCTGGCATCTTCACTGAGGATATTATTTATCTTTTCTTACATCTGTGTCTTAGTTTCAGGCAGCACAAATCCTCTCCCAGTGCAAATCCAGATGCATTGCGAAGACAGGAGATTTTATTATAGCAATAGCTTTCATTCTAGTGATAAGTACATACATTTTTGTTTATAGTGATAACAAAATAAATTTCTTACATTACCATAATGTTTTTATATTGTTTCTTTGCTTCTCACATTTCATGAAAAATTTTCTGTACCCACAATACAATATCCACAATGTTATATAAATGAGATAATACAGAATTTGTCTCTCTGTCTGGTTTATTTCAACTAGCTTAATGTCCTCTAAGTTCATCCATCTTTTCATGGAATGATAGGATTTCTTACTTTTTTTTTCAGAAAATACTGCATAGTTAAAACAAAGTATTTTTAATGAGCTAAATGAAAAGAAACATTTATGTTTTTAATTTGTTATGAGCCTAACTTTATTATTCCATTCTATATCCATGTATCAAAGCATCACAATGTACTCCATAAATATTTAAAATTATCAACTAAAAAATTGAAATTTTAAAAATTTTGAACAATATCCACTTTTATACCCAATGATGTAAGCCATGTGTTTGGTGTATGTATACCTTTTATAGTTTTGCCAAAAAAAATTTAATCTACCTTCAGTTCATTTATGTCATTCAGAAAAGATTTGTGGAGGGCCCTTTAGGAGCTGAAAACTTTATGCACTTTCATTTTCAGGAAATAAATTTTAATACAAATATTCAGAACTTTAGATATATTTTAGGAGAAAAAGGCTTTTATAATATGATTATCAAAGTTATTAACTATTTATATTTTCTTATGATACAGTTGTTCAAAGTTTTATCAGGAAAATACATCTGGAAGAATACTATAATATGTATTAAATACCACCTTGTAACATACCTTCATTGTAATATTCACAATCACGTGCTGAAAGAAAATAATAACTATTAATCTACACATGAAAAAACTGATCACAGTTGTATGTGTGTGAGATAAAGACACATATTTATTAATAATTACATAGAAGAATACAGAATGGCATCATTACTTAGAAACATACTAGGAGCAAAGGCCATGCATTGTTGCTGCTGTTGTTAATGTTATTGTTGATGTTGTTGATGTGTGGGTCTTGCTGTATCTCCCAAGGTGGCCTCAAATTGAAGTGACCTCTTTTCTCAGCCTCCTTAGTGCAGACATTACAGAGTGCACCACCATTCCTAACTCTAAAGGTATTTTTCATGATGTGTTGCAATTAATTAAATTCTTTCACATTATTTTAAAGGTAGGCAAATATCTGCCAACATAGAAGCCATGTGCTGAAGCTATCCAAAATATAATCTGTAGTTCAAATCAGTCACCACCTCCACAAGTAAATAAATGCTTCAGAAGTCAAATTTGAAAGCAAATTCAAGATGATTTGAACAAAACGCATGTTTATTACATCCAAAAGGGTAAAACCACAGATGTAAGAGATTTATAATCATTAATAATTTCTGTGAATATGATATGCAATCTATATTTAAAAAGCTACAGTGATAGCAATAAAACACAACAAAAAGTATCAATTGTTTTCCCTTTACAAATATAATTTCTGGTCTATTTCCAGAATTTTCAAATTGACATTACTTCTATGCTAACGCAACAATTAATATGAATCTTCATTAAAGTGTTCCATTAATGATACTCTAGACAGGGCACCTACCACAAACTGTGGGTGATCTCCAATGAATGGACACCCCTTCCTGACAGCATTTGTATGCATATGCTGCCACACTTGTGCAGAAGCATTCACAGTCCCCACCAAGGTTACAATTGCAGGTATCTTCATGGCAATTTTTGGCAAAAGAAGTAACATCAATCTGAAAATGAAGTGAAAGATAATATAATTACAATAAGCACTGACTATGATTAAAACTTCTAAGAGCAAACTAACTGGCACATTTTTTTAGATTAGTATTATCAAGTGAATACTGCCACCTACAGAGTTCTCACTACACCCAGCCCTGTGTGTTACCAATAAAAAATAGGAATTACCACACAAATGTCATGAAAAATAACTAGCAAAACAGCAGAAGAATGACAAATGGATATCATTTCAACATCTATAATAGCAGGCTTGATATTTTTGAAAGAGCATTGCTTCCTTACTGTCATAGTCACATGGCATTGTTTCTTTTAAAGGTACTTTACATTTATTTTTATGTTTTGCCCTTCTAATAGACAATATTCTAGTGACAATGAATGGTGATAACAGTTCCTTTTAAATATCTCATATTCAGTTAATTAATTCATTTACATTATACCCATTAAATAGCTGACAAGATTTAATATACTGTTGACAATGTGTTATAAACAAATCAGGATTAGATAAATGTAATTTGTATGTTATTTTTTGAGGCCTCTGCCTGCATCTGGGTCATCCAAGAATGGAGCCAGCAGACTCTCTGCCTAGGGACTCCAAAGCACACACAATATTGCATATCACAGAGGTATGATTCCCAAAAGCTCTAAAAATGTCTCCAAAACCAGCCCTTATTGTACATAGGATTCTAGTCTAACCACTTGCTTTTAAAGTAGCAATCCTCAAATATCTTTGTCTCAAGTCCCCTTATACTCAAATTTTTTAAGATTCCCAAAGATCTTTGGTATATGGGATTCTATCACAATTATCAGATTAGACATTAAAACTGAGCCATTTAAAAATAAAAAATATAGACTCTTTACATGTTAACATAAATAACATATTTTAGTGAAAAAATATCTATACTTACCAAACCAAAAATAGGTTAGAGATCAGAGATCACCTACCTGCTGACACAATTACACACACCAGTACCTGGTAACTTATGTTATCTAGTAATTATGCTTTCAGGGGAGTCATTGAGTTTTACAAAATTTTATTTTTCACTTAGAATTTCAATTTTTTTTTTCAAAAGACAACAAATACCATCAGATATTTTCCTTGAGGTCACAGATTTTTTTACCTCATTTCCAAGAAAATATCCAATAAATATTAGCCTGAGTTTTGTCTGTTGAGTAAAAATAGTATTCCAATAAAAACACCCAACTTAGATCACAACTCAAAATTCAGAAGTGTCTTCTTAAAGACAACCATCATACCTAGCTGTGCAGCAGGTGAGAAACTTCGTTTTGATAACTGCATTGAAGTACTTTAAAAGCTCTGATTGAGCACCACAAGTATTCTGGAAGAGTTTATGAAGTTAAATTTCTGAGTAAGTGACATTCTATCTTAGCATGGTTTCTAAAATGATTTTAAATATGCCACCAGTCATCCTGTGAGACTATGCTTTCATGGAGGCGAATGTTCATTTGAAATGGCCTCTGAAGACAGATACACACTTATGGGTCTCAATCACAAGCAGCTGTATATACATTATATACTTCACAAAGCAGAACAAACTATTCAAATTACTACTTACAGAAGTACACCATTAAGTAAGCTGGAGCGCTTTCCCTAAAGTGAATGAGCTAATCACATCTCTTCCACAGGAAAACACTAACAAATAGGTCCCTCTAACAATGGTTAGATATAGCAACTCAGGAACATAGGAGTGGCCATTTTTCCCTACTCATCTTAAATGTGCAAACACAACGGTACCTCTTTACATTTGAGACTTTAGTAAAGTACTCATTTACCACATTGCGACAAGGAGCAAAGACATCACTGTACAAAATGGAGCATTCTCTCTTGGCATAGGGAAATTTGCTCTGATGTGCCTCACAGGGTTTCATTGTTTCAACTGGATCTTCACACTGTTGAAAAAATTCAACATGGGATGAATGGTTTTGAAGGGGCTACACATGAAAGAGAGCACTGTAACCTACCAGATTCCAACACGACAGTGACACCTCGTCATTTTAGACAGCTTCACCTACAGCACCTGCCTTCGTCCACGTGGGCTATTGGTTAAGAGCATGCACCACTTTGAAAAGTAACTAAGTGGGATATTAAAATCAGAGTGACATTAGATACAAAGTGGACATGAATTATGATGAAGTTTTCACAAATGCAAAATTTCCATGACAAATTATACAAGCATGAATCTCTTCCTCTTAAGTATTACCTTGTTCATTTTTGTCATAGACACTCTTGAGTCTCCACAGACCTAACTCCCATATGGTTTGCAATTTGGCCTCTGCCTCCTGAAATCGACCTCTCTGAAGCTTCCCTGAGAAAGGACCAGGGGCCTCTTCATGACTAAGTCCAGAAGCAACATCTCAGTCATTCCCGACCTGATTCTGTCAAGTACATGCCCTTTCTTTAATGTCTCTCTTCACTTAGTGTTTGTACAACAGTCTTTCTGTTGTGTTCTCTTTTTTGTTGAGAATTTTCATGCATATACATATGTATTTGGACCATAATCCCCTCCCATTACCTTCTTTTGTCCACAGCTCTTTTGCCTCCTATAAACCCCTTCTTCTTTCTGACTAACCCCACTTCTATTTTGACATCCTATCTTGCCTTTCAACATCAACCATAACAGAGTGTTGATGGACCCAGTTGTTCATGTCTGGTACAGGTAATGACAGCTGCTATGAGGTCAGGAATGCAAAGCCATTTCAAGTCCAAGGAAGAGCATGTGAAGCGCCCCTCCCCACCCTCTAGCTCTTCCATGCTTTCCATCCCTGATACTCTCTGAACCATACAAGGTGTGAAAGAGGGAGAGATGTCTCCTTTAGCACTGAACATACGATAGCTACTTATTTTCAGCAGTCTGACAAATTCTTTGAGTTAGTTTTCTACTACTATATGGCACTGGCTATTCTTCTCCAACCACCTTCACTCTCACAAAATTGTTGGTATTAATATGCATAAATTTTGTGGTTTTATTTTTAGTTAAAAACTTTTAAGTTTCAACATGATTTTAATCCAGAACAATAATTTCATGAAGGAAAGATGATTTGAGTTTTAGATTTCTCAACTAGGCATAAATAAGAAAATTCATGTGGGGGGGGGGCTTGAAATGATTTGATTAGTAAAAATATCTAAGTGTTATGAGAAATTATTCATTAGTTCATTGGCAGATAGGAGAACTACACAATAATTTCTTTAAATATTTTCCAGGCAAGAAGATAAATATATAAAAGCAAATGGATTTTGTTTCTCTCAACATAGTAAACATATTTTACTTAATTATTTTTTAAGACAGGATCTGGCTATGTAAGATGGCCTCAAACTCACAGTACTTCAGCCTCTGCCTATTGTGGGATTATAAATCTATGCCACCATGTTACTACATATGCTGGTTATTAGCAAATACAATTTGTGTAATGCTAATCTTGGACCACATTGAAATCCAGTGCTCAAATTTTATTTAATAGGATAAATGTTCTCTTGAACCACTCATGATTTTTAAGAAGCAATTTAGATATGTTAAGTTAGCCAAGTGAAGTAACTAACCAATTAGAAAACTGTGGTTTCAAACACTCCTGTTAATGAAAAATAGTAGGTAATGATAATAATAATTATGATTGTAATAATATTAATAGAAGAGGAAGAGGAGAAAAGGACAAAGTAAAATCAATTTTTAATTTGCATCTGTTTTCTGGGTATTTTAGCATTTTTCAAAGTATGTTCTGTATGCCACATCTTTATGGAGAAATATTGAGAAATCCTTCAAATACATCTCTCCTTTATACTTTATAAAGCTTTAATAAATCCTATAAAAAGTCACATTGTAGGGGGGAAAGAAGCAAGAAACTATACCTAAGCATTTTATTGCTTTCACATGATGTGGTGGTTGAATTCAGGTGTGTCCATCATCTGAATGCTAAGTCCCTAGCTTTTGGCAATTTTGGAATTTGAACCTCCTGGAAACACTGTATCATTGGGAGCAGGCTTATAGGTGTCACTTCCACCTCCCACTTGCCAGTGTTTGGCACACTCTCCTGCTGCTTTTGTCTCCCTGATGCTGGCCAGGAGGTGATGTCTGCCTTCTCCTCATGCCATCATTTTCCACTCCATCATGAAGCTTCCCCCTCAAATCTGTAAGCCAAAATAAATCCTTTGCTCCCACAAGTTGCTCCTGGTCAGGTGCTTTCTGCCAGCAAGAGGAAGCTGACTACAACAGTATATTGTTACCAGAGGAGTGGGGTTGTTACTGTTAGAAACCTGACTATGTGGCTTTGGCCTTTTGGAACTGATTTGTAGGAGGAATGTGGACAGATTTGAAACATGGCCTAGGAGATGCTCTGCAGTGCTGTAAGTACAACTTGATAGCCCATGCTGGTCAGAGTTGAAGGAACTAAATGCAGTAAGAACCACTGACTCTGAGGTTTGGCTTATGAAGGTGAGAAAGAACTTTGTAGTGACTGGTCAAGAAGTAGTTTGCATGAGAAGCTTGCTTCATTCTTCCTGTGTCCTACAACTTGTGCAGGATTGCATTGCATAGAAATGGACTTCTGTGAGCAGAACAGAACGGTATGGCACAGAAAGAAAAAATAAAAAAGAAATCTTTGAGCCAAAACTGCTGCCCATTCAGCTGTAATTGTAAGACATTACAACCATTGAGATTGGGCCAGCTGATCTGCATTGGGAAAACAGGAAGAATGCAGACTTGTGAAGGGGACTAAAGGCTGAAAGAATATCCTGTTCTTCAAAATCTGCTTTATTTCCCCTTGGATTAACAAACTGGTAGCCCATCTGGTGTTATGGAGTATAACAAATGCAGGAAAGAGAGGGTTATTGAATTTGTGACATGGTTTTGTTTTTTTTGGAAATAGCCATTGGCATCGTGAAGCAAGTTTGTTGTATTATCTGCATGGAAGTCCAATGGAGCCATGAAGATAAAGCATGGATAGCAGTGGAGACCTAATGGAGTTGCAGGTACTATAGGATGGCTGCCAAGGAGAGCTGTTGGCACTGGATAAAATTTCCCTGGACTGTGAGTAACCTAGGTAGAGGGGTGGAATTGTAACTTCAGAGACATGTCACTGGTTATAATTATCCAACTTGGAAACTTGTCACTGGTTGGAGTTGTTGTTCTTGGAGCTGCAGAGTTTGATGTTTACCCTATTTATTTTAAATCTTGTGTTGGTTGACTATTTCTTTGCTATGCCCAGTGCTATCTTTTGAAGTATGAATACTGATTCTGTGCCATCATGGGTTTTCTTGATATTATGGCTCAATTAAAAGACCATGGACTATGGAGATGTCTGAGTATCATTGGGATTGATAAAAACTATAGGGAATTTTAAAGTTGGACTAAATGCATTATATTTTACCTCATAGGTGGCTGTTAATTTATGGGGGCCAGGGGCAGAATGTGGTGCTTTGATTCAGGTGTCCCTAAAAAGCTTACATGTTCTGAACGCTAGGCCACCAGATGGTACCAATTTAGGAATTGAAGCCTCCTGGAGGCAATGTACTGTTGGCGAAGGGCTTATGAGTGTTATAGCCAGCTTCCCATTGTCAGTGTTTGTCACTCTCTCCTGTTGCTGTTGTCCACCTGATGCTGGCCAGGAGTTGATGTCCAACCTCTGCTCATGCCATCATTTTCCCTGCCCTCATAGAGCTTCCCCTAGGGTCTGTAACTCTTTCTTTCCACAAGCTGCTTTCGGTCAGGTGTTTACTGTCAGCAACATGCAGGTGACTGCAACAGATGGCAAAGTTATATCAGCCTAAGAAGTGTAGATATATTGACAAGCATTATGCTATGACTGAGAAACATGAAGGTGATGCAAGCCTGAGTGTCAGTTCTATTTTCTGGTTACATGATTGGATGTATACAAGTTGTTTAGCCTCTGGGAGACTCAGTTTCTTCATCTATAATATGAAGACATCTTTGACATCATAAAGTTATCTAACAAATTACACATGACAATAAGTATTAAAAAATATTTCCTGCCGGGAGCAGTGGTGCATGTCTTTAATTCCAGCATTCAGGAGGCAGAGGTAGGAGGATCACCACAAGTTCAATGTCATCCTGAGACTACATAGTGAATTCCAGGTCTGCCTAAACTAGAATGAGACACTACCTCAAAAAATAAAAAATAAAGCTGAGCATGGTGGTGCACACCTTTAATCCCAGCACCGGGAGGCAGAGGTAGGAGGATCACCGTGAGTTTGAGGCCAGCCTGAGACTACATAGTGAATTCCAGGTCAGCCGGAACTAGAGTGAGACCCTACCTCAAAAAAAAAATAAAAAATAAAAATTCACTATAGTGCTAGATGGATGACTCACCAGTTAAGGCGCTTGCCTGCAGAGCCTAACAGCCCAAGGCCAATTCCCCAGTGCCCACATAAAACCAGATGCACAAAGTAGCACATGCATCTGGAGTCCATTTGCAGCAGCTGGAGGCCCTACCACACCCATTCTCTATTTCTGCTTATAAATAACTAAATATTTTTAATTACATAATAAGGGCTGAGAGATGGCTCAGCAGTTAAGGTGCTTGCCTCAAAGCCTAATGACATGAGTTCAGTTCCACAATACCCACATAAACCACAAAGAAGCCAATGTATTTGGAGCTCATTTGCAATGGCTAGAGGCCCTGCCATGCCCATATTCATTATCTCTCTCTATCTTCCTGCTTGCACCTAAATACATAAGATATTTTAATTACATAATAAATATTTACTTTAAAATTATTCTAAGAATTTTCTAGTAAAAGAAATTTTAATTCTTGTTTAGATCTAAAACAGATATACATAACTTACCTGCCCTAATGCCCAACTGTCTCCAAATACCTGAGCATTTCTCACTTCCAGATTATTAGATGTGGTCATATCATTTGAGGTACATTTGTCAAAGTTCCCACACAATCCTGCCAGCTTGTTCTGAAGTAAAATAAGATTATCATGAAATATTGTGTGCTTATTTTGACATTTAAAACTTATACATCAAGTCTTGAAATATTTTAGTTATATATATAGGAACTTTCATAGAAATCATTTAAAATAAATGTTTCAAAGAAAGTAGATTTTGTGCATATTTAGTTATATTTATAATTATTTTAAATTTTCAAAAATATTTTAACAGGTTCCAAATTTATCTGTTCACACATATCAACATTCTATCACTGGTATCTCTAAAAACACAAGTAAGAAATTATAATACCACTTTACAGTATATATACTTATTTATAGTTATATACACACATATACATATAATTTATGTATAAATGCAAATCCCTGCATAAGAAAAAATCCATTAGATTATATGTTTAAGATTCTCTAACATTATAAATATTGAAACAATAAAGCAAAGTTTTAATGTAATTATATGTTAGTGGTTATGAAATGCTGATGGTAAAATACTATGAGAAACTACATTCTTCAAGTAAGGAGGAGAACGTGAAGAAATGATGACCTTCCCAGAACAATGCAAGTCCTCCTTACAACCCTGAATTGAGACAGACTGAACTCTCTTTACAATACTAGTACAAGAATGCAATGCAGCCCTCTAGGCAAAGTCAACTGCCCATGTCTCCAGCAAAGCAGACAATACATGGGGCCTCTGTGTTCAGAATGCAGTCCATCCAAGGGCAGCTACCACTTCCTCCAGTGGTCACCAGGAAGCTAGGTAGCAATATGAAGGATGTAGACAAATAAACAGTTAACTTGTTTCCAAAAAGGAAGTAAGGAAAGCTATACAAAGAATGACACAATATACTGGTTGAATGATGGAAATAACTAACGGTTATTTCAGATTCATCAAAGATATACAGGATTCCAGTAAAACCAAATCTTAAGCACAAATCTCCATTAAAATAGAAAGACTGTGGCTTTAATTCACAATAATATTGTAAGTTAGCAACTATTGAATAATTTTAAAATGTTCCTTTCTTGTGTTTTATAAGAATACACTGTCCATATCTAAGTGTTCCTTTAATTTACAGCAGATTGTAGCCAAGAATCCCAATTCAACTTTAAGTGCTTAAGTATATGTTTTCTTGTTTCTTATGTTTTGAAGCAGGCTCTCACTCTAGCCACACTGACCTGGAACTCAGTCTATAGCTCAGGCTATCTTTGAATTCATGGTGATCCTACCTCAGTCATCCCAGTGTTAAGATTAAAGGTGTATTCCATCCCACCTAGCTTAAGTAAAATTTGTATAAACACTTAATAAACAATATTTAACAGAACATAACATATAAAGCAATAACAATAGAAATTAGAAAAATGGTGAGCAATTCAGACTGTATCTTCAGCCATGAAGGGATAAACAAACTATGACACATCCGCACAACAGAATGTAACTCAGCACTAGAAAGGAACAAATTATCAATTTACACAATATGAATGAGTCTTAAATTTGTTTTGCCAAGTATAGGATGCCTGATTTCAAAGGCTTTTATGTAACTCATCTATATGCTATTTGCTATATGTTATATGCTAAAGACAAAGCTGTAGCAGTGGAAATAGAACAGTGCTTTCCCCAGGTCTGGGGATCAAGGCAGGAGTCACTATAAAGTAACAATAAAGTAACATGAGTGAAATGAGGGGATTCGTAGATGTGATTGGTAATGAACTGGGGTAACTCAAAATTTCATACATCTTTCAAAATACATGGAGCTACAAGGTAATATGAAAGAATATTTTACTACAATTTTACTGTATATAATTTTTTAAAAAGAATTTAGAGCAAATATAGAAAATCAATTAGAACAAATGAGTCTCTCTGTATATGAACAAGCCACCTAACCAAACTGAAGAGAAAGGGGAGGAGGTGTCTGACCTGAGAAACTTTGGAAAATGGATATTGTGGACTTATGGTCAAAATAAAAAGGACTATGTAAGAGTCCTCTGTACTGTGCAAATTAACAGGTGATTTGTTTTTTTCCCTTAATCCTCCTGAGTAGTAATTGGCTGGGTGGGTGTACCACAGTTAGACCCAGAACTGTACTCCAGTGAAGTCCTTCACATGGGTTATGACTAGTAATTTTGAAAACATAACCTAGTTTTTAAGGGAAAATGTCAATCATTCTTTCCATCAAACACCATTTGCTATGTGCTAATTATAGGTCAATCTTGACTTACCTTCCACTGGGGTCCAACTTTGATATGAATGGTTGTCTTCTTATCCCACAGAACAGTGATGTCCTCCTCTGGGAAGTACACTACAGTGTAGTCCCCAGCCTTCCCAATCTGGTATGTTGGTTTACTTTCCAGAAAAAAACCTGCTCGTTTCTTCCAGAAAGATACATTTAAAAAAAAAATAGTAATGACTATCGTGCTTTTTAACAAAAAATATAGGAAATTAAGTTAATATCTGACAATAAGCATCAACCTACTGGCATTGTTTGACCATGAATTTTCTAAATTCTCTAAGACAAACCAATATATGAAATGAGAAATACACTGAATTTGTAATCAGGTGCAAACTAATAGATGAGCTTACCATAGGCCAGTGGGGAAAAATGAAAGGCATTTCAGTCACAGGGAAGAGCAGAGCCAAGGGAATGGAGACAGAGAATATAAAGCAATGACCCTAATGCTTCTATCATGAGGCCTCCCCTGACTGCCCTAGCAAACCTCTCACACCGTCCCAAAATGGGCTGGTTTGGTGGGAGTAGATGGTGCAGTAACAGAGAACCATGCTGAAGCCCACACTGGGAGTCCAATGTTCTGTACTTGCCAACTTGAAATGCAAATGCTCAACTTTTGAAGTTATCCTTTGTAAGGGAACTCCACTGAAACAAAAACTGTCATGATTTGAATATAAAACTCCCCCATAACCTCATGGATTTGTGATTAAGCCTTCCAAACTAGTAGAATCTTTAGGAGACAGAGCCTTGCTGGAGGAGGTATGTCATAGGGGTGAGCTGTGGGGTGTTTTAGCTCAGTCCCAATGTTTGTACTTATCTTTTCTTTCCCCTTGCTGCTCTGGAGAGGTGATGCTTGCCTGTCTGATTCTACCATGCTTCTCCCACCATGATGAAACTCCCCTTGAAACTAAGCTGGAAATAAGCCCTGCCATATACTGCTTCACACTGGATATTCATCCCAGCAATAAGAACAGAACGAACTGCTTAATTATCACAACCAATTGTTTGGTACCTTGACTCACATGGCTTCTAGTAGCTCTTGCTGTCTGCCTCCTCCCAGGACTGAGACTCAGCTTCCTGCTCCTCTATCCCTGCTTTGGGACCACTGCTACATTTCATGCACAGCATAGAAGTAGTTTGACATCGTTATGAATCTAAATGGCAAGCTGACCGACAGAAGTCCCTGAGCACTGGGAAGGTCTGCATGTACCCTGAGAGGCCACCAGTGCCCAGAAGAGCACAGTGTTACATTGTGACTTGAAACACACAGGTCAGGAGAAATCATAAAAGCAAGAGGGAAAACAAAAATTCTGATTGAACAAAAGGTCTCACATTTTCATTTTATACAAGGCTCTTTTGTAACTTGCTATGCCCCCAAGTGACTCCCATAAAAACTTTATTTTCATCTTCCCAACAGGCTGGTTTTTCTGAATCAAAAGCACATCTTTTCTATTTTCCATTAGTTATAAAATGGTTTTTTTGTTTGTTTGTTTGTTTAATTTTTGGGTTTATTTTTATTTATTTGAGAGAGACAGACAGAGAACAAGGCAGAGAGAGAGAGAGAATGGGCATGCCAGGGCTTCCAGCCACTGCAGTTGAATTCCAGATGTGTGCTCCTCCTTGTGCATCTGGCTAACGTGGGTCCTGGGGAATCGAGCCTTGAACTGGGGTCCTTAGGCTTCACAGGCAAGTGCTTAACCACTAAGCCATCTCTCCAGCTCAAATGTTTTGTTTCATTAACCACGGCAAGTGAATATGGGATCATCCTTTCTGATCAAAAGGAGCTACTATACGCCTTACTGTTCAGATCAGTAGCTAATGCTTCTTTGTAGAAGGGTGTGCTATAAATTGCCCAAAATAGAAATCTCCTCTTCAGAGAATTGTAGCACTTCAAAGAAAACTGAGTGATGTTAGAAAAAATGAGTAATAAATGTGGATAACCAAAGCATTTTATACTTCAGTTTGGATAAATTAATAAAAAATTATATCATGCCTATTGATTTGAAATCAAACAATCCCTTTATATAAGAGCAAAGAGTTCCTTTCCATGAATGAGCAGTCCTCTTGCCATGTAATAAGTGGTAATTATTTTCACTTATGGTCTTCCTGAAAAACATATCAGCTGGAGAATTGATAGGGTTATGCTATTTTTATGACTCTTCCAAATTTTACTTCATGCTACACAACCTCAATAAAGGAAATTCATCAACACCTGCAAAAAGGTGAAAATTGGAATTTGAAAGTTATACAAAGCTGCAATTACCACTTCAAAGAATGTGTCAGGCTGTCTTTATATGAGCATTTACCAATTTCTCCTGTGTTCTTTCTTAACCATCCTTGCTCATAATAAGAACCTTCACCTATAAATGAATGTCCAGCTGATGGCTACGCCACACATATTATACCAACAAAAAGTCAACATGTCTTTAGAAGATGTTTGATTGCTACCTGCTACTCTCATGATTTCTGCCTGAGATATAAGCTATCTCTTCAAGTAATTATCTCAATGTTTAATAGAAGACTATTAAAATGAAAAATAACTTTTATGGCAAAAAGTAAGTTGGGGAAAAAAACAGGTTATATAAATTATGGTGCCTAATAAAAAATGAAAATGTGGAGCTAGAGAAATGTCTTAGTAGTTATGGTGCTTGTCTGTGAAGCCTAAGGACCCAGGTTTGATTCCACAGTACCCACGTAAGCTAGATGCAAAAGGTGGTACATCATCTGGATTTTGTTTCCAGTGGCTATAGGCCCTGGCTTCCTCATTCTCCATTCTCTCTCTCTCCCTCTTTCTCTCTCTCTCCCCCTCTCTCTCTCTCCCTCCCTGACTCTCTCTCTCTCTCTCTCAAATGTGTGTGTGTGTGTGTGTGTGTGTATGGGGTCTTGAGTTTAACAATTTTTTTTTTAACTTCATAGTTTCTCTTGACCTGTTATCTCATTTCCACCTTATCCATTCCAGGAATTGAAGTAGAGCATAGAAAACAATGCACTGCAGACATTCCAGAAAGTCTTCATTAGAAAGGTTTTACAGAAAAACCTTAGAGAAACAGTATTCAGAAAAGAGGTAATGTTTAAAGACCATATGTCAGATTATACACTGCCCAACCTCAAAATTCCTTAGACAATGAAGTTCAGCTATCTTAAGCAATTCATGAGTTTCCACCAACTGGAACGGGCCCCATTGCCCATAGTTATGCCCAATCCCATGAATTCATTACAACTGATAGGAGGACACCTCCCAAGACTCTGCCATACCCGCCTTGCTGTTACCCAAGCATGACATCTTGTCTTCTAGCTGTACTCCTTCAGTGTGGTCATTTCCCTGTTGCTGTCTTCCCTCTCTTCACCTAATAACTACTTATCATCCATAATTTGGTTGCATTTTTTTTTCTCCACAGTGTGTCTCTGAATGAAAATTTAAACAATGAAAGGAAAGGAAAAGAGAAACATTGGTTGAAATTGGTAAAATTACACATTCATTATAATCCTCATAGGAACATAAGAATTAGATTCTATAGTCATGCTATATGTGTAGCCAGAAATGCTGCAAAGTGGGAAAGTTAAGAAAGCATTATTGGAATGACCCAGCTAACAGAAGACAGGTGGGGTACTAAGTCAGTTCTGATGGACTCCAAAATCTATGCTCTGAACCATCTCCCAAAAACCACAGGATGCTTTAGATGTTTGTCCCAGGAGTTCTCCGCGGAGCCTTATAGACTCTGCCACAGCCCATGACACTGTCTCTCCTTATTATTTACATGAATGAATTTCTTACCAGAGTGTAAGTTAATTAAAAGCCATCAGATTATTTCACAAATACCGCTTAGCACAAGTTTTGATATCCAGTAGACATTGTGAATAAATGAATAAAGTAGATAAATGAATAACACTGTTTCAATCCTTTAATTTGTGCAGTCTCCCAGGATCCATGAATAAATGATCCCAATTCTCATATTCTTATAGACAAATTGAGAAAACAGACACTCACACAAGAAATTTCACTCAATCTAGTGTTGGTTTAACATGTGGAGGTGGAGCATAGTGCTTCCTGAAGGAAGTGGGGCAGGTTTAGCAGAATGAGTTAAACAGAAAGATGGATTTACATATGGGAGAAAAAAACATTTTACTAAGGCCCAGGGAAAGGAAAAGAACCTAGAGTATGTGGTGAATTGGCAAAAAAAAATTTTAATGGTCCAACTTCTGGAAGGAGAAAGAATGAGGGATGAAGCAGGAAAAGTGGACAACAGCTAATCTGGACTTGTGTGAACAGTGGGAAGACATCTGCACCTTCTGAAACACTGGAGTGACAAGGGGTAAGATTTGCATTGGATAAAAAAACATTGTGGCTTTAGTGGGAGGAGTGGGTTAAGGGGAAAAAGAAACAGACTAGGCACCAGGAGTACAATGGAGGCTACATCATAGGTGTTGGGTTTTAGGACCAGAATGTTACTATACGAAGGAAGAAAAGTGTAGAGCACTGGAATATAAATGTAGGAAGTGATAAAAGTGATGACTTACTGAAGCCACATAAATTAGCAAAGAAAAAAATCTAGGCCTTGTAAGCTCTACAGACAGAGGTTCTAATTCATTACTAGTTTATCTTATGCATTCTCAGGGCATGCTAAAATGGTACTAAAGAAATGATTCACTAACCTGTTTGTAAGGTTGATCATTCAGGTAAATCTCAGTGTCCCCAACTGATATCAGAACACTTTTAGAACAGACAATATCATTGTCAAAGCATTTCTTATTCTGGGAAATCACAGATATGTCTGAATCATCTGTACTCTGAAATGTCAGAAACATTTTATTTACACAAATGTATAAATACATAAAAATATATACAAATATTAGTTATTTTATTAATAATATTAAATAAGACCCAAGATTTATATTGGCTTATATTAGAATTGTGAAAAAGCATACTTCTAAAAAAAATATTAGTTTTTAATAATAGAAATTTTCTCTGGAAAAATAGCTCAATCTTTAAATACCTCTAGTAGCTTCTAAAATGTTACTCTAGTAAGGTATCTTTGTCCATTTTATTACTATTGCTTAACTTTATCAACCATTATAATTTATTTAGTATATACAGCCAGGAATACAATAACCCATTTAGGATAATGTTTTTATTTTATAAAATACAAGTTTGACTTTATCTTTGAGAGTTTTCTTACTGAATCATTATTGCCTATGTGTTAAAATTGAGGAAGATATAAAAAGTTGACATGTCTTAGCAAATAAAGTAGTTCATATCATTTGAGTGTTTGCTTTGAACTTGATATCTCATTTAATTCTTGTACCATGTGGATTTGATTTTGAGGTAAGCTAGAAATCTTACAGATCTAGCAAGTGGAGATAAGAGGGATTAACTGGATCCTCTCTCCTCAGCACTTGACCAGAGCAGAGTCATTTAGAAAAGACTATGCAATCAGCAGTTAAGCAATTCTAAGAGCAAAGGGCCCTTCTTGCAACACTCACTGTGGACACCAGACCAAGTGTCCCAGAATGTCACTTTGGCCATGGCCTGCAGATTGTCTCTAGTTAGAAGGGGCAAAGTTTGTGTTAGCACCATGCAGTGTTCTATGTTCTGAGACCCAGACTGGAAGAGACCTCATAGGCTTGGCACCTGCTCCTAGGGGAGGGACTACACAGAGACTGGCCTGGCACATGTACATGCATGAGATGGCATACAGATTTTGTACTCCTATATAGTTCTCTTCCTTCATTTTTCATCCCTCCCTCATTTAGTATCTAACCTTGGTTTTGTGCATCAGCTTCATTTCATCCTGCTACCCTCCCTCCCTCTCTCTCTGCACATGGCCTGTAAGTGACTCAGCTTCCCAAGTGCTAGGATGGTTTTAAGTTTCCTGATTACATTGGCTTTACCTTATTTTGTTGTGTTTTTTTCCTACCTTTAGCTGAGAGCACTTTATCTCTTTCATTCATCAATATCGTTCTACCTTCTGCTTACTTTCCTCTCTTCTATTTTTTTCTATTTCTTGTACTATTTGCTAGTTTTACTCTGATTTCTTTTCCATTGCTACCTTAAACAAATATCTTAAACATACCATACTATCCTTGTTCCTTTATTGGAGATTAATGGGTACTTTTTTGTTGGTTTTTTTCCCAAATTATTTACTTATTTATTAGCAAGCAGAGAGAGAAAGAGATATAATGGGCATGCAAGAGCCTGTAACCACCACAAATGAACTCCAGATGCATGTGCCATTTTGTACACCTTGTTTATTGGGTACTAGGAAATTAAACCCATGTTATTAGGCTTTGCAGGAAAGCACCTTAATCACTGAGCCTTGTCTCCATCCCTGGGTAGGGGTTTTTTTTTTTTTTTTTCAATTACCTCTAACGGTATTCTCACAGTGTGAATGAAATACTTGAAAACTGAATTCAAGAACACATACAAAAGATCCTTCATTGTAATCCAGTTGGCTTCATTCCAGGCATGGAAGGATAGATAGTTCAATATACACCAAATCAATGAATGCATACATCACAGCAACAGACTCAAGGTTAAAAAATCACATGATCAATTCAATAGATGCAGATAAGGTCTTTGACAAGGTTAAACATCCTTTCAAAGTAAAAGCTCTTAAGAAACTAGAAATAGATATAATACTCCTCCACACAATAAAAGAAAATCAAGCTGTCAGTTCCCTGGTCCCAAGCTCCCAGTTCCCTAGTCCCAAATCTGTTCTCTTTCGGAAGGTAGTGAGGCTGGAGTTGATAAATCACCACTGGCACTTCAGCCAAGCCACAGCTGAGACCACAGAGGAATTGGGGAGATGAGCACAAGTGCTGCTTCCATGCTGTTTCTGATAATCAGTGCCAGGGTGAAGGAGGCAGACCCTGAGGATACTTAACACCTACCAGAGTAAGAGTTCAAAGATCCAGAGATCCAGAGGTACCTAAGAGCTCATCACTGAAGTAGACTTAAAACTCACCCTCCACAGTTCAGGGAATTTTGCAGAAGGGAGGAACGGAAAGATTGTAAGAGCCACAGGTTGAGACATCATGCCCATAGGCATTCCCTCCCCCACCCCCCAGAAATAAAAAACTCCCACAATACATAAAGCACAAACCCAAAGGGACTACCTGCAACCCCACTGAGGTTGGTCCCCAGTGGAATAGGGGCAGGGACCAGGGAAAAGAGGGTACTAACACATGATGTATCCATATGAAAAATCTTATTAATAATAATAAACATTAAATAAAAGAAAACTGGGATGGAAAGGTGGCTTAGTAGTTATGGCACTTATCTGTGAAGCCTCTGAACACTTGTTTGAATCTCCAGGTCTCACGTAGCCAGACACAAAGGTGATGCAAGCATGAAATATGACACATGCACACAAGGGGACACATAAACATCTGTAGTTGGTTCACAAAAGCTAAAAGGCCCTGGCATGCCCATTCCTTCCGTCTCTCTCTCTCTCTCTCTCTCTCTCTCTCTCCTTGGCCTCTTTTTCTGTCTCTATCTCTCAAAAGTAAAATAATTAATAAATAATAAAAGAAAACCTGTAGGCAGCATTATACTAAATGGAGAAAATACTGATAGCATTTCCACTAAAATCAAGAATGAGTGCTCCACTCTTAGTCAATATAGTCCTTGAAGTCCTAGCTAAAACAAGACCAAAGAAAGAAATGAAAGGAATGCAAATAGAAAAGGAAGAATTATCCCTATTTGCAGATATGATTTTATACATAATAGACCTAAAGACTCCATCAGAAAACCATTAGACTTGATAAATACTGCCTGCAAAGTAGCAGAGTACAAAGATTTTATATATGCTAATAATGAAAGACTTAAGAATAAAATGACATAATAAAAAAATAAAAACAGTCCAGGGCCAGAGAGATGGTTCAGAGATTAAGGCACTTCCCCAGTATCCAAGTAAAGCCAGAAGCACAAGGTGGCTCATGCATTTGGAGTTTGGTTGCAGGTAGAGGTCCTGGTGTGCCCAGATTCTCTCTCTCGTTGTGTTTGTCTCTCTCTGTCTTCTCTCAGTCTCACTGTCTTTGTCTCTCTCTCTGTCTTTCTCTCTCTCTCTCTCCATATATATATTATATATATACATATTATATATACACACTCTGTCTCAAATAAATAAATAATATTTTTATACAAAAATTAAAATACCTAGGAATAAACCTAAGAAAGTGAAATTGTTCTACACAGAAAATTTTAAAACACTGAAGAAGCTGAAGAAGATTCTAGAAGTTGAAAAGCCTGCAATGCTCATGTATACACAGAATTAATATAATAGAAATGGCTATATATTACCAAAAACAACCTATAGATTCAATGTAATCCCTATGAAAATCCCAATGGCTTTCCTTAAAGAACTAGAAAAATAAACCCTAAAATTCATATAAAAGCACAAAATATCCCAAATAGCCAGTGCAATTCTGACCAAAAAGAAGAATATTCAGGCTGGAGATATGGCTTAGCTGTTAAGGCATTTGCTTGTGAAGCCTAAGTACCCAGGTTCAATTTCTAAATACCCACGTAAGCCAGATACACATGGTGGTGCATGCATCTGGAGTTCATTTGCAGTGGCTAGAGGCCCCAGCTCGCTCACTTGCTATGTCTCTCCCCCCCCCCTCTCTGTCTCATGAATAAAAATTAAATAAAAATCACACTGGCAAAATGAGTTTTTAAAAAAAGAAGAAAGGGCTGAAGAGATGGCTTAGCAGTTAAGGCACTTGCCTGTAAAGTCAGAGGACCTCAGTTCGATTCCCCAGGACCCACAAAATCCAGATGCAAAAGGTGGCTCATGCATCTGGAGTTCGTTTGCAATGGCTGAAAGCCCCAGGGTGCCCATTCTCTCTCTGTCTTTTTCTCTGCCTCTTTCATTCTCTTAAATAAATAAAAAAAAATTAAAGCATTTTTTAAAAAAGAAGAATGATATTGGAGCTATCACAATACCTGATCCCAAGTTGTACTACAGAGTCATAGAAACAAAATCAGTGTGGCACAAAACTGATATATCGGTCAATGGAATAGAAGATAGGACCTGAATTAAACCTGCATAGTTACAGGTACCTGATCTTTGTTTGGCAAAGCTTTCAAAAATGTATTAGAGAAAAAAAATGCCTCATCACTGAATGAAACTGGGAAGACAAGATATCTACCTACAAAAGAATGAAACTAGATCTCCCATATAAGAAAAATTTAATTCAAAATAGAAAATTACTTTAATGTCAAGCCTGATATTCTGCAACTGTTAGAGGAAAATGCTTCAAAACATAAATAGAATCAAGGCGTTTCTAAAAAGGACTCTAGTAGCTCAGGAAATAATGCCAAGAATTAACAGATGGGATTCCACAAAATCAAAAAGCTTCTACACACAAGAAAATAGTCAAATGAAGAGACAACCTACAGAATGGAAGAAAATCTTTGCTAATATTTTTAATTTGTTAATATCTGGGACTGGAGAGATGGCTCAGTAGTTAAAGGAACTTACAAAGACTGATGACCTGGGTTCAATTCCCCAGTACCCATATAAAGCCAGATGCACAAAGTGGGGCATGACTCTGGAGTTTGCTTTCAGTGGCAGAAGACCCTGGCGCACCCATACTCTATGTGTGTGTGCGCGCGCGCATACTTCTCTTTCTGTCTCATAAATAAGTAAATAAATAAATAAATACAAATAATTTTAAAACATTCAAGAGTGATAGAGGATATCCAATGTCTTACTCTGATCTCTACCCTCATCTGCATGCACATGCATAGACCTTACACACACATACACACACATCCCTATATACTCCATCCTTAAAAAGGTTAATATCATGAATATATAAATAAAGCAAAACACTAAATACCAGAACCAAGCAACTCAGTCAACCAATGGAACAGTTTTCAAAATATAATATAAACATGGCCAATAAACAGGAAAAAATGTTTAACATCCTTAGCCATAATGCAAATTAAAACCACATGAATATTCTATGTACTCCAGTCAGAATGGCTGTCATAAAGAAAACAAATACTGGAGAGGATATGGGGAAAGTGGAACCTATATGCACCATTATAGGAATGTAAACTAGTGTAGCCACTTAATAAGCATTAAGGTGCATTATAAAAACTGAAAATAGAACTACCATATAATCCAATTATCTCACCCATGAATATATACTCAAAGAACTCTAAGTCAACATTCAATAATATACTTTCACATCAGTTTACTGTAATACTATTCACAATAGCAAGTTATGAAATCAGCCCAGATGTCCACTAAGAGATGAACACATGTAGAAAATGTGATATCTATCTATCTATCTATCCATCCATCTATGTGTGTGTAACTGCACACACAATGGAGTTCTATTCAGTCATAAAGAGCAATGAAATCATATCATTTGCTGGAAAATGGTTGCAAGTAGATAAACATCATGTTAGAGAAATATTCCATGATTCCCTCATTTGTAGATCCTAGATTTTATACTGGTACATAAAACCAGTTGTTTGGGTTCACACACTATAAATCTAGCCTCACTTTACATCTCATCCTCTAAGCAAATTGTCTCCAAAATCCAAAATTCATGTTTGTAATATTGTGACTATCTGTATTTTTTATTTCACAAATTATAATCATATCTTTATGAAGTAAAATGTGTCATGTGTTAAATAATTAAGTAAAAGTAAATAATATATCTATCATCTTGCTAACCATGTTCTTCTTTATAAAAGTTAATAGTTTTTTCAAATTTACAAAGTGGTCTTTCTTGCCCCAAAAGTGAAAAAACACTGCTCAATACAGCCTTTCACTAACTTTTGGAAAGGTGAGAATTGCATCAAAAGGAATAAAAGAATTGTGACATTTCCTTTTGGACCCAAAACCCAGTTTTCAAAGCACCCACACACATTTTCTGAATCATTTTTACTGTGAGATTGATTGCTATATTTTTGAGAGTGAGTAAAGGTTATTAAATACTGGAAAAACATGTAGCTCTTCATGTAAATTCTCCACACATTCTTTTTCACATCACCAAAGCACTGGATCAATATGTTTCCTAGTTTAGCCAAACTCTTCCTGACTTATTAGCAATTACTGTAGCATGGTGCCTCAGGGATAGGTTTTCAATGAATAGTGTTGATGGAGTAATTAATGTGTCTCTCACTTTTCCTGATAGGTGTTGGGAGTTTTTCTTCTTAAACAATCCTTTTGCAAGGCATTGACTAAAATTTGAAAAGAAGGATAATAAGGGTCATTAAGATGATTATAGCATTGTACTACCAAAACAATAATGCTACACTTCTATGCTTTTATGAATGGTTTTCAAGAAAGAAATACTATATAATTCAAGGTTTTGTTTTGCTCTTCCTCTGAAAAAGAGATATTTAGATTAAAGGATGAGAAAAACGGGCTTCAAGGCTTCTATTGCATACCTTTTCTATTATTATTAATCCAAGTGTCTCATTGTGAGCTGTATTCTTTATAATAAATCAGAAATGTCAAGAAATAGTCTATTGTATATGGTCTGTTTAGGTTATGCTGACAGAAATAAGAAACAATAGAATTGCCTAAGAGTTGTTTCTACAATTTTCAACTCTAATCTACTTCAAGTTAATATTAGGTTTGGAAATAATGCCACAGAGTTGCTAAGCAACAGAGCAAGTAATGATTATAAAGCTACATGAAAAGGTCATTATCAGTGTATTATGTGGATTCTTTATTCTCAATATTCTGAAAGGAGAATAGTGCTTCAAATGACTCTAAAACTTAAGCTGTCTGCATTGTCCAAAGTAGTACATCATTGTAGTTTACATGTCATGTCTGCACCTGTCACCTATTAGCCCAAAACCCTTTCAAGACTAAACATCCCACACAATGTCCCTGTTGAGAAGTCACCTATGAAACAAGGAATAAGTAAATCAGAATTTGCACATGCAAAATATTATTAAATCATAGCAACAGAGTTTCCAGAAGAACTAGACCCTCATAATAGGAGGAAAAGATAATGACATCAAAATAAAAGAGAGAGTAATGGAGAGAGGGAGTGGATATGATGGAGTGTAGATTTGTGACAGTGAAAGTGGGGGAGGAGAGGGAATCATCATGGTTTATTGTCTGTGAAGTATGAAAGCTGTCAATAAGAAGAGAAAAAATATGAAGCCTGTGAGTTCTGAAATTTTATGACACATGGAGAAGGGTGACACCAAAGCAGAAAGGAATCGCCAAAATAAAAAACCAAGATCCATAAGATTTAAAGAAGAGAAAGAAAGTGATTTCAAGAACAGAATAACATGAAAATTGGAAACATTTCATTGGATTTTACATTAAGGTAATGTTTATTTTTCCTTATGATTTTATTATATTTTTTAATAATTTTATTTATTTATTTGAGAGTGACAGACACAGAGAGAAAGACAGATAAGAGGGAGAGAGAGAGAGAATGGGCGCGCCAGGGCTTCCAGCCTCTGCAAACGAACTCCAGATGCGTGCGTCCCCTGTGCATCTGGCTAACGTGGGACCTGGGGAACCGAGCCTCGAACCGGGGTCCTTAGGCTTCACAGGCAAGTGCTTAATCACTAAGCCATCTCTCCAGCCCTCCTTATGATTTTAGATTAACTTTGTGATTACATGAAATATAACCCCACACACACACACAAACCTAAGGTTCAGAAGAAACTTTCCATATCTGTGTTGGCTCATCATTATACCCCCACTTCTCAGTCTAGGGATGACACCATAAAAACCACACAAGAATTATTGGTGTTGAAGAATTATTCAAGGTATAGAGTCTTCTAAGGGATAAAATTCCAGAGACTGTCAGGGTTTTTGTTTTTTTTTTAAAATCTATTTGCAAGTAGACAGACACGAGAGAGAGAGAGAGAGAGAGAGAGAGAGAGAGAGAGAGAGAGAAGGGAGGGAGGGAGGGAGGTAGGGAAGGAAGGAAGGAAGGAAGGAAGGAAGGAAGGAAGGAAGGAAGGAAGGAAGGAAGGAAGGAAGGAAGGACATACCAGGGCTTCCAACCACAACAAATGAACTTCAGACAGATGCATGCACTATTTTATGCATCTGGGTTTACATGGGTACCGTCAAACAGAACCCAGGTCATTAGGCTTTGTAGGCAAGTGCCTTAACCACTGAACCATCTCTCCAGCCAATCTTTCAGGTTCTAAGGACAACAGTAAGTTGGCTGGAAAGATGGAATAAGGACCCAGGTTTGATACCCCAGTACCCATATAAATCAGATGCATGTGGCGGTGATGCATCTGGAGTCTGTTTTCAGTGACAAAAGGCCCTAGCATGCCCATTTTCTCAATATCTCACTCTCACTCCCTCTCTCTCTCTCTCTCTCTCTCTCATAAATAAAAATGCCATATATTTTTTAAAAACTTAAGAATGTTCTCGAATAAATCTGGTCTACTATGGGTATATAAAATAGTGTCTTTCACAGCATAATTTATAATTAATAGATACAAAATTACTTGTTAAATAAATTAAGAATTAATGGGTGAAAAAGGACTTCACCAAGCATTGGAAAATGTTTGCAAAGATCATGAAACAGTGGTTTGGTTTTAATAGTTTTCTTAGACATAAATGATATCACAAAAGCATCTTCTGTGTGTATAGGTGTGTGTTCATGTGTGTAGGACTGTGTATGAATATATGTGTGCATCAGGCCAGATGACAACCTCATTTGTCATTCCTTGGATTACATCCATCTTTGTTGTGATAGAGTCCCTAACAGGCCAAGTAGACTACATTAACTGGAAGTAGGACCCAAGGATCCACCTGTCTCCACCACCCCAGAACAGAAATTAGAAAAGCACATGGGTTATCATGCGCACATATTCTTCACATAGCTTCTGGGGCTCTGAACTCAGTTCCTCATGCTTTGCATAGCAAGTATGTTACTGACTAAACCATGTTCTCTACTCCAAAAAGCATCTTTACCAGTCTCAATATAACCAATAGAACAGGTCATATTTAAAACTTACTTTATCTGGGGCTGGAGAGATGGCTTAGCGGTTAAGTGCTTGCCTGTGAAGCCTAAGGACCCCGGTTCGAGGCTCGGTTCCCCAGGTCCCACGTTAGCCAGATGCACAAGGGGGCGCCCGCGTCTGGAGTTCGTTTGCAGAGGCTGGAAGCCCTGGCACGCCCATTCTTTCTCTCTCCCTCTATCTGTCTTTCTCTCTGTGTCTATCGCTCTCAAATATAAAAAAAAAAAAAAAGACCAGCCTTATCTTTAAAAAAAATAAATAAATAAAATAAAACTTATTTTATCTGAATGTGATTTTCCTGAATATGACTAAAGTATTCAGGATAATTACAAAAATATTTAAATTAAGGGTGTTTCATTTTTTTTGGTTGTACAAACATTTTCCATATTTTCTAGTGAAAGTATGATTGACACATAAAGCATCAGCACCACCAGACAGATTGATTAAAAGGTCAAATCCAAACCTACTACAGCCTACAGAAACAGAAGCCATCTTTTAACAATGCCTTCAGACAATGTGCACACACATTAAAGTTTTAGAAATGCTGCTATATGCACTTAGTAATGAAATATGCTTTGTGCATTGATCACAAACTATGGAAAAATGAGTTTATGATTGTTGCCTCTTCCATGAAGTAAAGACTACTAAGAAACATTAAACAAGTGATTTTTCAACTTTATAATTCAGTCCCAATTTTGCTATTTATGAAAAGGAACTCAAAGGCAGTATAATTCATTCTGCTGACATAATGAGACAGAAGGTAGTTGCACACATATAAAATAATCAGAATAGAATTAGCTGCCTAATTTTTACAGGATGACCATAAAACTAATAGAAAAACAACACCAATGAGTGCAGTCTGGAAAGGACAATATATTACACTCATAAAAAACAAAAACACTGGCCACTGCCCTTTTCTTTATGCTACAAAGCTAATTGAAATAATACACAGACCACAAAACTGACAGAAAGGCATTTTCTACACTCTATAGTTATATGATTACCTAACTTATTTCTGGATATTTTTGTATACAATAAACTTGAAATTGTTTTTAATGGGGCTAAAATAAGTGCAAATAGGTAAACTCAATGGCTTAAAATAAAGAGTTTTGCTTATGTTAATATATGTTTATATTTATTTTATTTTTTAGACATACTTAAAATGAAAATAATAGTCTACTTTCTTGACATAGGCTTAAAGAAAAAAAATACACAAAAACAACAGATGTCTCAACCCAGATAACCCATTAATTTGATTGTTGGAGGAAAAGTGTTTGTTCATGTGTAGCTTGATGATAAAGCCTATATTTTTCATTTAGAAATTTAATTCTTGCGTCAGTAGTGACTAAATAATGTTTATGCACCCAGGTAATACAAATGCATTATACATATGAGAAATTTTAAGGATTTTTTTCAGCCATATCAAGCCTGGAATTTGCCAAAGAATATCATCAGAACAGAATTTCTAGCCAGGTATGGTGGTGCTCACCTTTAATTCCAGCACTCAGGAGGCAGAGGTAGGAGGATCATCATGAGTTCAAGGCCAGCCTGAGACTACATAGTAAATTCCAAGTCACCTTGGGCTAGAATAAAACCCTACCTTGAAAAAAATAAATAAATAAAATAAAGAAGAAGAAGAAAAAGAAAGAAAGAAAGAAAAAAGCATTTTTAGAAGTAAGAAATCATCTCTTGGTTGTTATAGTCATAAAAATAAAAATTGAATGTATTGCTTAGTGTGTTCTATTTATATTCATCAAACTAAGCTAACAATACTTAAGGTGGTTGATTCTTATTGAGAAATCAGCATACATAAAGCTCTATATAAGTATTTTACATATGCATACCTTTTTTTAATCTTCAGAACCACCCTTTGAAGCCAGGTACAAACATTATCTTCATAGACAAGGAAACAGAGCCACAAGAAACTGAAGACCTAGCCTGACATTTCCCTGCTCTCTCCCCTCCCAGGAAAAAAAAAAAAAAAAAAACTCGTAAAGGAAATGAGTTTAAAAGCACCATGACCTTCTTAAGTTTTATTAATGATATATGAACCGGGCATGTCATGAGCCAATATGTTGTCTTGTTTTCCATATTTATTGTCTGTATGCAAGTTCAAACAATATGAGTCCCTGTGACCAACCTTTATCAGAAACACCTGGCAGTCACTGATGTAGTCATACTCCAGTCCATCAAAAGAATGATAATGCCTGTCCCCGTACACTGTGCACACTGCGGGGCATGGATAATAGGTGCAATTGAACATCCCTCGCCGACAAACACTATTAACAAAAAAATAACAAGTAACATTATAGAGAACCTTGGCTCTAATGGGTATTTTTCAAGTGGCATAAACATTGGAAGGCTTGTACTCATGAACATTCACTGAGCCAATAATCCTTAGAAATATTGCCAAGTCATTCTGAAAATGCCTGTTAAACTACAAATTGGACCTGTATTTACCACTTCATTTAAATATTGTACCAGGCACCAAAATCAGGCCTGCATCACACAGAAAATGGATGATGGATTGAAACTTGAACAGTCATTAGGAGCCAAAAGAGTACAACCTATCTCCTTTATTTAAGTCAATCCAATAGCTTGTTCAGTATTTTAGAACATTTGTGTGGAGATCAAGGACATGATACCTTAATTTTAATTCTATGGTATCATTTTCAGTTATTTATAAACAGAAACCCTGCTATTAAGTAAGTTTTTCTCTTTGGAAAACTGTAATATTATAAACTTGTGATGCTTTTGCTTATTAGGTTACCAAATTATATTATACTTCTTTTCTAGGCTGCATTCAAACAGAGCATGGTTTCTATGCAAAAAGTAGCTCTCCACTAACCACAATCTTATGGACTTAGGCTTGATTTGGTTTTGCTAGTCAAACATATGAAATGAAGTCAGAAAATAATTGAAACTCATACAATTGCTCAGAAAAACTTTTGTGGAGTAACTGGACCTCATTACCACGTGTAGCATGGTGTAGCAATGACTTCTCCTGAGAGGTACTCCCAGTCTTTCCACATACACGGACAGCTTTCAGGAATATAACACTTTCCCTTGTGCTCAGCCATCCTTCCAAACAGAGAAGTAAAATGAAATTAGTAAAAACTGCTGATTTCAATTTTAAAAAAAAACAAAACACCATTTGGTCATGGTCAGCATTGTGTAATATATTTATGCTGGCTGTCTAAGGCATAATCCACTTGCCCTAATGAAGGCTGAATATAGACTTTCATCTTTTTTCCACACTGTTCTTGGATATCACGATATTAAATAAAT
The DNA here is from genome assembly GCF_020740685.1 of Jaculus jaculus. Lineage (NCBI taxonomy): Eukaryota > Metazoa > Chordata > Mammalia > Rodentia > Dipodidae > Jaculus > Jaculus jaculus. The sequence continues at coordinate 123,738,855 of NC_059107.1, read as the reverse complement.
TACAAACAAGTGATCCAATGTGCATTTACCTTTTTATTAACCTTATGTTACAATAAAATGAAATAAAAGCCTATGTAACTAATAAAGTGAGTTACTAGAGAAAAAAATTTAATAAGAAATAAGGGTTCCTGTCTAACTATTTTTGATAACATAGCAAATTTTTAAATCAGTAACAGTTTTCTGGTACAGGACTTAGAAAGTAATCAAAAAATTATATATCGATGCTAAGCATTTAAACCATGAAAGTTTCAATTAGATGCACTGGGCTGGAGAGATGGCTTAGCAGTTAAGAAGCTTGCCTGCAAAACCTAAGGAGCCAGTTTCGATTCCCCAGTACCCATGTAAGTCAGATGCACAAGGTGATAGATACATCTGGAGTTCATTTGCAGTGGCTGGAGGGCCTGGTGCAGCCTCTCTCTCTCATTCTCTCTCTGTCTCTCTCTCTCAAAGAAATAAAAATATTTTTAATTACCCCATTAAAATACTTATTATCATAAAATTAACATACATACAATTGATTATTAACATTAACAAAAACTTAAACTTAGAATATCATAAGACAGTTAATTTTGGTGTGTTATCAAAATATGACGGGACAAGGAGATGCTTCAGTGGGTAAAAGAGCTTGCTGCACAAGTATTAAGGCCTAAACAGGCCTGTGACCATCTGAGTTTCATTCACTAGCACCCAGTAAAAAGCTAGGCATGGACACACACATAACACACTTATAAACCCAGTCCTGTGGGAGGTGGAGATAGGAGAAATTCTGGTGATTGTTGATCAGCCAATCAAACCAACAATGGCAACTGCAAGTTCAGGGAGAGACTCCATCTCATGGAAAGCATGCAAACAGCTACAGAGGACAACGACTATCTGCTCTGGCCTCTCCATGCACGCATGCATGTATACACTAAACACATGCAAAGACCACTAATGGAATCCAATGGAATATTATATGAAATATGTATGCCAATAACCTCAGTAAAAATATAGACACTTTTAATATTTTTCATTTATTTACTTGCAAGCAGAAATGGAGAATGGACATACTAAGGTTCCCTGCCACTGCAAACAAACTTCAGATGCATGCACTGCTTCATACACTTGGCTTTACATGGGTACTGGGGTTTTGAAGCCAGGCCACCAGACTTTGCAAGCAAGTGTCTTTAAGCACTGAGTCAACTCTCAAGCCCCTAAATATATTTTTCAACATTCTCCCAATCACTTTAAAACTTACTTTTCACATAGAGTTTGAAATAACAATATAATAATGAGTAAAAATTTTATAAATATAATTAAAGTATGATATATTGAAAATATTACATTTAAAAATAATTTGATACTGATAATAAAAATAATTCAATTATTTATCTTCAAATAAGAAAGTTAGTGACAGTCATAAAACAAAAATAAATAGTGACCAAAATAGACAAAATATGTACTTTTTCTGAATTTGCTTTAAAATGTTGTAACTCAAAGTTATAAAAACTAACATAGGGCTCAGGATGTAGATCAGTGGCAGATAACTTGTGTAGCATGTGTCAGGCCCTGGGTCCAATCCCCAGCCCAGTCATCATCATTATTATCATCACCATCATCATCATCTGAAGTCTAGAATGCTGAATTCTTTCCACTTTCCTCAAACAGAAATAATCTTGAAAGAAACTTAGTTCTCACTGTTCCTCTCATAGCTCTTCTTGCTGAGGACCCTGCTTTTTTGTCAATAAATATGCTTCCCATTAGATTTAAAACAACACTCAGGTGACTCATGAATATGGTCTTATGATTGTTCCTTAGTGCCTAGCATGTGAAGGAAACACCTTTGTTGAGTAAACATAAATGAACAACTTATACTTATAGATGATGCATGGTCTGATTAGATTTCTTCCTTTCAGACTCATTCACTATTCTCACTAGCACATCTTAATTTACTGTAATCTCTTCAGTGCAATATTTTATGCACCTGACTCCCTCACATGTTCTGTATAAACAGCCTGCTATTCAGGATTCATCACCAAGTACTGAGCCCTTGATTAAACAGTAATGATCTAATAACAAAAGCACTTACCCTTGTTACTATTGAATGGACGCAGTTCAAAACACTTGAAATGTATCACAGATACATTTTACCCTAATAGCAATGCCTTATGGTAAAATTTGTTACTATCTTACATATATATGGTCTCCCCCAATCCCTGAAGATTAACCCAATTCCCCAAGCATTGAGTGTTTCATAAACTTGAGTTGTTTCACTTAAATGAACCACAAACTTTATATACCAGCCAAAATAATTATTTCATAATGGTTATGCTCTGACTGATATGTTTTCACAACTTATCAAAAACTGGGAGAAGGGAGAGGAAAGCTATAAATCATTGTGACTTAGCTGCTTTTAGTATGGTTGGGAAAGGAGATATGTAGTTAATATTTACTGAGAACTTACCATGCAACTGGTGTGCTCCAATAACCCTCATCCATCCATGAAGCCATTATCATGGTATCCATTGTAAAAGACAAAATTGGAACTCCAGGAAACATTTCCTGAAGTTCCTTAGTGAACAAAGAGAACCAAAACTTGAAGCCACTAATATCTGACTGTCTACTCAACTCCTTTTCTCTGCTTCTATGCACAGTAATGTCAACCAGAGTGATGTGGTCATTTCACAAACAATGAACTTCTGGCCCTGTCAGGAGCCCCTTGAAATAAGTGACTTAAAAAGCTGTTGTCCCAAATTTAAGTCAGAAAAAGTCACACTAAGGAATAGATAAATCCCATTACTATTCATATCTTTATTCTAGAAAGTTCTTTAGCAAAATTATTCCTAAATCAGAAGTCTGAGCCTAAGTAAAATCCAACTGTTTATTTCAATACAATCAGAGAAGGTAGAAAATTTAAGTTTTTGAATGAGATTTAGACAGTAAGTAAATAAATCACTGTTGAAATGAAGATAAAAGGTGACAACAGTAAACTGTAAAAAAAAAAAAAAAACTGCCTCAAGTATACTATTTGAGATATAATTAAGATATGGCTTTAATCAGCCATATATCCCTAAGAGTCACATCAAGTCAAATAAATTGAGTAATGTTATGGTTCTACTTATACAATCATAATAAAAGTTTTATTTCAGTGTCTTTTACTAAAATCTCTTCCTGGATCATCTGCTTTACAGCCCAACTTACACCTGTCTTTGTTTCCCCACATGGGCTCTTGTTCTTGTGACCTTTTTCTTCATCCTCTGTCCATTCTTTCTAAAGATACAAGGCAGACATCATACCCCATTACTTGGCTTTTCCAAACAGGGGCCATCTGCACAAAGGTGATTCTCCTGGGAAGAAACTACAAGACCTCTTTGTCCTTTGCTCTTGGTTTATATGAGCTGATTCCACGAATGTCTTTCTGTGAACGTGTTGATTGAAGAAGAATAGGTAACCTGTTTACCTGGGATGACCCTCCCTCTATTCACCACCAGACAAACAGACCAGGGAGAAGACGATAAACGCATGCCTTCGTGGAAGCTAACAGCCACCAGGGTCTGTGTCTGTCCTGTGAACATGGCATCTCTACAACTGAAGGAAATTTACAAAGAGAAGGCTGCCATAAAATTGTGACTCATAGTTGTTAAGCACCTCCTACATACACGCAGACGCATACACAGCAATGCCTATGTGTAGCCTTGAAGGATGGGCAGCTTATCCCGTTCAGCTAACAGTAGCAAAGCTGGAATTTGATCTCTGAGGTATCTGCAGCCAGAGTTCCCACTTGCAAGCGTACCCCTTTGTGGAGGTAATACTCTCTTTCAGGAAGTAGCTATAAAATAAAGCAGTTGGCCAAATTATTCCAAAGTGATAAGTCAGTAGCTACAGTAGCAGGTGTCAAACAGTCACATCCTTGAAGAGTGTTTTGAATGGAGTGACTTACTGCATCACTTTTTCCAAAATTGCAGTTAAATTGGGGAGCCTACCAAAATCATTAACAATTACCTTCCTATGCTACCAACCCTAAGTCAAACACTGGTCCAGAAAAAAAAAAAAAAAAGCATTTTTGGCCACTTCTGTAAAGGATGTTTCTAGGAGACCTTGCTCTTCCTTTTAAATTCTGAGTGTTTGTTTGATCAAGAAAAAAATCTTTCTTACCCTGGAGCACAAACACAGCCACTTATACAGGGTGAAGATGGGGCACAGGTGAAGTTCATGGCCAGGTTTGCACATGTAGTCTCACAATTTACACCACCAGCTGGTAATTCAGGGTCAGGAAACCTGCAGTCAAAATACTCCTTTCCTTCTGGGCAGGCATGAACTTCAAGAAGAAAGTACAGATGAAATCCACAGACAGATAATCAGAGGGACACGGCCTTTCATCCAAACAAAGTCACCAGAGAGCACTGCCTGAGTTATAATTAGAAGACTCTTTTCTTCTATGAGTCTTTAGTTGATGATCTGGTGAGAATTACCCTTCCAGAGTCCTTGGAATCGATTTTGAATTTGAAAACCTTAACTGTCTCCCATAAGGTAACTAACTCAATGATTAATATATACTTTGATATTTTTCTGAAGTCAAGAATTATGATTAATTCAGACATAATTTTGAGAGCTAGAAATATATATAATTTTACTTTGTAAGGTCTAATGAATACCTGGTTCTTCTAGATCCTGCTATTTCTTTATGTGATGACAATTTTAAAAACCACATAGGAACCTCTGATATGAAATCTTCAAGATACATCTTCCATTATAAACTGTCACTGAGAGATGACAAAAAGAATCTTTTTAAATGCCTTTTGGTTTGGATTTGGGTGTGTTTTTTTGTGACAGTCCCATGTATCTCAGGCTATCTTTAAACTTTACGTAGCTGAAACTGGCCTGGATCCGGACCTTCCTGCCTTTACTTCCCAAGAAGTGAAATTACAAGTTTGTGTCGCCATGTCTGGCTGCATGCTAGTTTTAAATTGACTACTACTAGCCTGGGAGCCTTTTCACTCATAGCACAGCAACACTGGTATGACCTTTGCCACTGGCAAATCTGCAAAACCTCAGGCATTTCCTAGACTCACTGAATCACAATCTATACTTTGTCGTTGCTGTTGTTATACTTTTAACATCACCTTGTGATTGAGTGCTACTAAAATCTGAGAAGTGCTGGTCTAGAATAGTCTACTGATTTCTGATCCATCCATGTGTTACATCGGGCCTGAGTTAAAGCCTTTGAGATCCAGGATGGGTGATGAAAACCTTTCCAAAGCTATATCCATGTAGGTGGTTAAGGAGGCCTGTGAAGGACTAACATTCTACCAGATTAGAAGGAATGTTAGATCAGGAGAAAATGTTAGGTCAGGAGAAAAATAGTCATCTGCAACTCACCAGTAGAGGGCGTTGAGGGCTCATCACATTTCACAGTACCATTTGAACACTGACTAGAAAGAAAGAACAGTTAATTGATGGGCCCAAACCCCAGAGTTCTAACTAATAAATTATTGCCTTGGGTCCAGATTGAAGATGAATATTTCATTTCAATATTTTAATACATACCTCTATGTTTATGGCATCAGGAAAGGCATGGTGATATAAGCACTAGAATTAATAGCCTTACTCAAATGCTTATATGTAAGTAAAAGAAGACAGACAATTGATAATTGACACATACAAAGCAAAAATATGCCTTAGAGAAAGAATTAGATCAATATATTTTAAAAGTCTGTTTTTTAAACTAGCTAGATATGGCAGTTCTTCATGAGCCCCAGGCCAGCCTGGGCTGCAGAGGGTATTTAAGGTGAGCCTGGGCTAGAATAAAAGTCTGGCTCAAAGAAAGAGAGAGAGAGAGAGAGAGAGAGAGGAAGGAAGGAAGGAAGGAAGGAAGGAAGGAAGGAAGGAAGGAAGGAAGGAAGGAAGGAAGGAAGGAAGGAAGGAAGGAAGGAAGGGAAATCTGTTCACAATTGACATCAAAGTGGTCCAAGGTAGTAAAGCCTGAACAATTTTAAAGAATGAGGAGAGATTATGACCTTGGTGGAATAGCAAAGAAGGTTCTAATGCTCAATGGAAATGTAAACCATGAAGGAGTAAAATGCTATTTGTTCTATTTAAACAAATACTACTTGCTCTATTTAAACAGGTTAGAAAGAGAGGCTAAGGCTAGACCCTGCTGAGATGCTAAGATCTTATCCCTGAGTGGAGCTACTGAAGAGCTTAAGCAGAGAAGTAAGATGAGTGATGTGAATTCTAGGACAATCATCCAGGCAAATGCACAGAAGATCAAGTGAAGTGATATCTTCCTTGCAAATGAGCACAAAAGCCCCATATAAGCATGCTGACCTTGTCAATGCCATAAAAAGACAGAATGCCAGGCAACATGCACCAGCTCTCAATGCCAGCTTTAGAACAGTTCACATGTTCTATATTTCAGCTGAGATACAGAAAGTGTGTGTGGAGGGCCACAGCAAATGAGAAATGTGCACATACGTCTTAGCAGCAAAATGACCCTCAGAGGCATGATCGCCTCACACAACAAATGTCAGAGAGGAACTGAGACAGTTAGGCCTCTAATGCTGCATCTTTCTCTTTTGTATCATTCCTCTACTGGAATGCAGAAATTTTGTAAGGCATGCAAATGAGGTTTCATGTGAACTGAATTGGGGGGGGGAGTTGTTTTGCCATTTTTTTTTCTTTACTAAAGCTACATATTTACTGTAGTACTAAGTATTTCTCAAAATTTAATCTACACTTATGGTCCCAAAAAGTGATAATAAAATCCCAAATTCCACAAGTTAAAGATTTCAAACAAGTCTACACATATGCATTTTATGCACATGCTCTCGTAATTGTAGTAATATATGTCTATGGCAAGTTGCATATATATGTTGTGTACATGTGACCATATATACTTCTGTCAAGCTCCATGTATGTGACTAATATTGAAAATCTTGCTGATTGTAATGGACCCCTTTAAAATTCTCTGAAACATACTCCATATTGTTTTGCATTTTGTTTTTTTCTGAGAAGGGATGGACTTTGTGTTAACTTTACAGAAAGAGATTGAATTATATTAAATTAAAAAATCTCTCAACATCTTAACAGGATGGAATTGAAGCAAAGCTGAAAATCAGAAGATTACATATTCAATGGTTCAATATGGGTTATTCACATCAAAACTGGTGTCGAGGATTAATCCCAATGAAGTGGTATTGGAAGATGGGACCTTTACAAGGCAGGGCTAATATAAGGTGATTAGGTCATAGGGGCACCATCTTCAAAAGGGGGAGCTGTAAAATGGCTCAGCAGTTAAGGTGTTTGCCCTCAGAGACTAAAGACCTGAGTTCAATTCCCCAGTACCCACATAAAGCCAGATTCTCAAAGTGGCACATGTATCTGGAGTTCATTTGCAGCAGCTAGAGGCCCTGACATGCCCATTCTTTCTTTCTTCTATCTCTCCCTACTTGCAAATAACTAAGTTAAATTTTTAAAATACTTTTGGCAAAAAAGGGCAGAGTGGGGGAAGATTGGTATCTTTATCATTGGGAATGAGTTACTGGCCTTTCAGATAGGAACCATGTATAAAGTGTGCTGTTTTAAGCAAGGTGCTGTTCTCTCAGATCTCGATCATGTATAAAAGTATGCTATTATAAGCAAATTCATCTTCCTTGCCTCTCTCTCCCTTGTGGTGACCACACTCTAGACCTCCATAGCACGGAGCTAAATAAACCTTTATAAAGTGTTCAACCTCAGACATCTTGATATAGCAACACTAAAAACATTTTTTAAAAATCTAGAAGGATTCAAGGAAGAGGAGAGACATCACTAAAGTGGTGGGATGGGAACTAAGGAATGGATTTCAACTACATGTAGGATTTTAAATCAAGTTCAACCCAAAGTAGTTGGAGATTTGGGGTATAGGTGTGAAATGAAAAAGGAGGGAAATGACCCTCAGATTTCTGGCTTATGAAACTGAGCGCACAATCTGTAAAATGCAAGAGCGGGCTGCCTTTGTGTCATAATTGGGAGGTGGGAAGGAGACAGAAATAATGATAAGGGAACATGGAGTGTGAATGATAGTTTGCTGTAAATATAAAATGAGCCTGAGAGCGAGGTTGACCATAAGGCAAGCACACGGCTCTGCCAAGGTGCCAGGAATAAATCCCAGCTTTATTACCAACTGGCTGAGCCACCAGTGCCTCATGCTTCTCCTATGTAAGCTGGAAGGAGCAACAACACTTGTCTCTGAGGATTACAGTGATGCATGTTTTATTAATAAATATAAAACACTCAGATCCATGTCAGGACAATAGAAGGAGCACAGTCATGACAAGACAGCACTGTTGTCATTACTATTACCTATATTTAGCTATCAGCTCTGAACATTTATGGTGCAACTAAGGAAAGGCATTAGATATAGACCAATGTATACTGCTGTATGGACATGCCTGCATATTTAGCAGACAGGTTACAACTGGAATGAGTGTTATCCCATGAGTAAGAATTACCAAACTAAGTCTGATATCCCTGAGGAATTACACTCATGCCCATGTGTGACATCATACAAATCTATTTTGGATTTTGCTTCTTGAGCCAGTAAATGAACCAGTGAGCCATGAACTTCAAAACCCTCAAGAATGCACATAGTATCTCAACACCCACCTCACTCCTAGTTTGACCAAATGGCCAAAATTAAAGGATTTCTACGTTACCACATGATGTTAACATGTAGAATCCTTCTCTGCAGTCATGAGTATGTCTCAAGCATTTCATAGCCAACATTATAGCATAATATGTATGAATTTAATATATTCACTGATACCTACCATAAGCCTGATGGTGTTGGGATGAGCTCTCCAGGCTGATAAATGCTGCCCCTATAGTGACAACGACAGTGATATCTGCAAGGGGAATAAAAAGGGTGCTAGGTTAATCAAACAGGACATATGCTCCTTCAAAAAAACAACTGAAATCCAAGAAAGCCCTGTGCTTTGTGTTGGTCATTGCAAGTTTTCACTATTCTATTGGACTGTGGGTAACCACATTTTACAAATGGCAGAAACTAATTAGATGCAGTAGATACAAATTGTAGTTTCTATAATGCGCTCAACCTATTTACTCAGTCCCAAGAAGAGTCACTGAGTGCACTTCAGAGACATGACTGATACAGCTTTTAACATTATATATAAAACAAAAGTCTTCATCCCATGTGAGAACTGAGTGCTGATGGACATGACAGTCCCCAACTCACATGACCACAGGATAGTGAAGGATAAGCCTTGTCCCTGGTGTGGCGACAGTAAAGCAAGTGGGAATAAGCTTCAGAATAAGCTTAGTGTGAATAACACAGTGTGAAGGAAAAAACGCCAGGAAGCCTAGAGACTTGACGCTGTGACTAAAGGCATTTGCTTGCAAAGCCTGCCAGCCTGGGCTTCTGCTCCCCAATATCCTCTTACGCCAAATGCACAAAGTAACACATGCATCTGGAGTTCATTTATGGCAACAACAGAAGACCTGGCATGCCCATTCCTTCTCCTCTATCTCTCTTATAAATAAATATAATAAGAATAATTTTTAAAAGAAAAACAGTAAAGGTATTAAGAAGTACTAAAGAAACATGCCTATTTATTGGACTATCAGAAGAAAGTAGATGCTTTCAACCCATTTCTGTGACTTACATGGGCACACAAAAGTTAAGTGTTTCTTCATAGAATTTGCCTTCTGGACAGTTACAGCCTTCAGCACAGTCATCATCACAGTGCTCTGGGGAGGAGAGGGATGTGCAGGATTGGCGGCAAAGTGAGGAGCAATGGTGGTACAGCATGCCCTTCTGGCACACCACAGCTAAGGACAAATGAGTGTCACTTAAGAGAGAGTCACAGGGAGCACCTAAACATGACATGCTACCTTATGGCAACAAGAAAACATGAAAATAAAAAGCTATCTTGCATCAGTAAAAGGACCATCCACAAATTCTTTAACAGAAAGTAAACAATCAAACAAATAAATAATGATATTCCTAACTTCAATGGGATCAAATTGATGAATAAAATTTCTATTCATAGAGTATTGTTAACTTTAATATTCCATAACTCTTTTAGTATCTCATACCCTAAGTTTTTTAAACATTTTATTCATTTATTTGTGAGAAAGAATGAGGACACCAGGGCCTCTAGCAACTGAAAACAAACTCCAGAAGCATACACCACCTAATACATGTGGCTTTACATGGGTTTTGCGGCATCAAATCTGGGTCCTTTGGCTTTGCAAGCAAGCACCTTAAACACTAAGCAATCTCTTCAGCCCTGACATAATTATTAAAATATACGTCTTTCAAGTGTCTGAATAAACTTCCTGGCATTCCATTTTATTGATCTGTAATGTTATGATGTCATCATTAACTTTATAGCATTCTTTAAACTTAAGTAAGTTTTTAGTCTTCTATGAACAAAATTTGACTTTACTGACCCATACTCTTTGCACTTTCTTTTAGCCTTCTTAGTTGTGTTTAACTTTGTTCAAGAAAAGTTTAATTTCTCATTCAACCATACTGAACTATTAATGGCAGACAAGTTAAGATTATCTAAAACATACTCAAAGAATCCCCCCGAAAATTCTGGGTAAAACATGGTTGAGATTACTTTTAAAGTGTAATTAATCTAGCAAGAACAAATATGGAGGAAATTTCCCAACATCGGAAGTGAAGGAAAACACAGCCAGATTGGCCCCATGTATTTTGGACATTGGATTTCACTCATGTGGAAATGGAACATGAAACTTGATCCTTTATAAAGTTAAGAGTTTGTCTGCAGGGCTGGAGAGATGGCTTAGCGTTTAAGCGCTTGCCTGTGAAGCCTAAGGACCCCGGTTCGAGGCTCGGTTCCCCAGGTCCCACGTTAGCCAGATGCACAAGGGGGCGCACGCGTCTGGAGTTCGTTTGCGGAGGCTGGAAGCCCTGGCGTGCCCATTCTCTCTCTCTCCCTCTATCTGTCTTTCTCTCTGTGTCTGTCGCTCTCAAATAAATAAATAAAAATTTAAAAAAAAAAAGAGTTTGTCTGCAAAGCCAAAGGACCCAGGTTCAATTCTCCAGTACCCACGTAAGCCAGATGCACAAGGTGGAACATAGGTCTGGAGTTTGTTTGTAGTGGCTAGAGGCTCTGGCATACCCATTCTCTCTCTCTCTCTCTCTCTCTCTCTCTCTCTCTCTCTCTCTCTCTCTCTCTCTTTCTCTCCCTATCTCTCCAATAAATAATAAGTAAATAAATAGAAATACAGGAGGCCTAAGGGCTGTAGTTTGCCAAATCTGTATGACATTAAATCTGCCCATAGTTCAGGAATGAAGCAGGATAATTGTCCTGACAAATATAGTTACACCTACAAAATCAAAATCCTAGGCTCATATCCTGCAAAGATTTATATTACTGTTGTAGTTACTTATTTTTCTCTTAGAAAGGCAAAGCTGTGCATTTACCATCAATACTGGCCAGTGAGGCCTCTGGACTAAGTGACAAATCTCCCAGAAGCTACTCTCTAAGCATGGAAATGTAGACAGGACAGTAGCCCCAAGCCCTGAGTCACAAAGGATTATATTGAAAGAAACCTGTTAAAGCTTTTCTGATGAAAAAAGAAATTCCAGAATTCGTAGGGATTCTCTCTACCATGAATAAGAACAGCAGAAGCACAAACAGGAGAATTGGAGCCCCAAGTCTGTGAAGAAGTAACTGCTTGCTGCACATTGGACCCATTTAAGTGCAGCCCAACAGCCCTCACCACATATGCTGTTCCACAAATACCTACACGTAGATAGGACTCTGCCCAATAAGAAGTTTTTTCTAGCAGGGTGTGGTGGTGCATGCCTTTAATCCCAGCACTTGGGAGGCAGAGGTAGGAGGATTGCAGTGAGTTCGAGGCCACCCTGAGACTCCATAGTGAATTCCAGGTCAACCTGAGCTAGAATAAGACCCTACCTCAGAAAAAATATATATATTTTTCTGATTCTCATTTCAAAATACATAGTCATACCCTAACTTTTTCTTGTAACAAAATATCCAAGGTATTAGTTCTCTTAGCCAACATATCACCAATTTAAATAAACTAAGTATACCATGTTTCTATGTTTATACATTATAAGAACATTTCAAGAAATTTATATGCATTGCTAGCTTTTCATTTTTAAAAATAAAAGCAGAAACTACACAAACATTTCTTATGGGTTATTAGATGGTCTCCATCTGAGCCATCATACTCACCACAGAAAGAAATCTGAGCTCTGAAATCGATGGGCACACCACGCTGGCCACAGAGGTAGGCATAATGGGCAAGAGCATTACACAGGCAGGCACTGCCACACTTACAGGCATCGTGGCGGCAGAGCTGGTAGTATAGGCCCGGGCTGACGTAAATGTGGCAAGGAGTGAAAAGCTCCTGGTGGATGACATCACAGTGCGCCGCATACCCAACTAACACACAAAGAAGCATGTTAGCCTCTCACGGTCTAGGCCAGAACTAACTAAAAGAATGAAGTATAAAACTTCAGGTTTCTTCCTGTCTTAGAAATGTAGCGTGTGGATTGTTACTTTAAGTGAGAACCAATGCATGCAGCTTACACAGGATTTGCTTGCCTGTTTTTTCATGCTTTTAATAGTAGCAACACTTACTCCATATTCAATATTATTTCAGCCAATACAACAAAACAAAAAAGAAAATGCATCATACTTGAATAGCATGAGTAACTGAAGGGTTAATAGAAGCAGTAGTCTTGGGTCAGCCCATTGCCTAAGGATATCTTAGGAACCCTGCTATGACAAATGGGGCACCACTGAAAGACTTTTCTCTGTCAGCCAGACATAATAAAAGTGGTTCCAGATTGTAGAAATGATAAAAGTGGTTCCACATTGTGGATGTTATGGCCACTTTGCAGAATACACAATTCTCTGGGAAGGTCTGGGAATCACTATGTCCCAAAGGTATCATTGAGGTGAATGGCCATGTAGCAGATGTCATAGAGTCACCGAGTTCAATGTCTGCACAATATACAATGTCTGACTGATAAATAACTCAATAAGTATAAAAATGAATAAATAATAACTAGAATTTAGGGTTTGGAACATATGGTAAAAACCCAGGAGATGTAACTATCATATCTATATGGTAGTATCTTCACGTCTGTGGGATTTTCTCCTGAGAATGACCAGTCAGATGTGACCCTTTATAAGCTTGATAAAACATCTGATAAGAGGAGCATAACATTATCTTACAGACAAGGGCTAAGTCTGTGGTCCCTATATGTATGAACAAACCTTATTTGCTTTGGTTTCCTCACAAATTAACAATCAATCTTTGTATTACCATTGTCTCTGAGAAATACCCAAGTTACTAGATGCCAGAAATGTTTCACTACCAAAGAATTATACTGCATTTATTTTATTAAGCATTTTGAGTATATTTGTTAATAGGAAAGTAACCTAATAGTTGGTTAATTATTTTAATTTTACTATGGGTCCACATATATGAGTGAAACAAATGATTGCATAGTGTTGGTACACACATTCTTAACCACAAAGATCCTGAAAGAGCAAGACAATACACCAATAAGGCAACTATTTTATGCCATAACTATTTGTACAACAAAATGTATTTCTGCTGATATTAAGTAAAGGATAATCCAAGAAGATCCTTATGAAGAAAATACATCCTTCAAAATCCATTTCAGATTTGTGTATAGTTGTTTTCCTTTCTTTGGAGTCTTTGTGAGTTTATTCAATTTTGAATTTTTTTTTTTTTCAGATAGGGTCTCACTCTAGCCCAGGCTGACCTGGAATTCACTCGGTAGTATCAGGGTAGCCTTGAAGTTACCGCAATCCTCCTACCTCTGCCTCCCAAGTGCTGAGACTAAAGGTGTGCACCTCCTCCACATCCAGCTCTAATTTGGAATTTTTTAATCATAATCTATAGAAAAGGTAAATAGATAATATCTATAGTATATATGTCATAGAATACATACATGGTGTAAGGAGAAAAGTGATGAAAACATAGTCAAGTGCCCTATAATAGAGGAGATAAGTAAAGAAGCAACCAGAAGTGAATTCTATTTAAACTTGTATGTATTATCAAAATACTAAAACTAAAGTTGCTGCAATATCAAGAAGGAAATTATGAAAGAAACAAGCCAAGCAAGACCAGTTAAAGGAGTAGATCCATGAAAAAGAATTGGGACAGAATGGAGGGGAAATGGGAGAGGAATTAAAAGCAGATGAGCTAGAGAGATGGGTTGGCAGTTGTAAACTTACAGTAGTACCTAGAAAAGAAGACTTACTGTTTTGTTGATTAATATTACAGGGGTCCACCACGGGGACATGGACTGGTGCGAAACAAGTGGAGGAAACTCTCCATGCATTTGCATGAAGCTGTGGGGTTCCTTCTATCATCCCTGATGGAGAACTAAGAAGCCAAGAAAATATTCGTCTTAGTCTCCCTTGTTCGTTTTATTAGCTCATACTCTTCAAATATTGCAGTACCTGAATATTATTTTCAAGGAAGGCCCCCAGTAGAATGGGGGCAGGGATGAGGGAAAGGGTGGTACAAACGCATGATGTACCCATAGTACATATGTCCATAACAAATAAAAAAATATTTTTTCTTGATGTATACGAAAGCTTAATGTTTCAAATTTTCTACCAGTTTGTAAAAACCACAGTAGCATTAGCTTCCTGTTAGTGAGATATTATAAGGTGCTAAATTACAGACACAAATGATTTTACTTAATCTTCATATTTACCTTGTGATGAAAGCATTCTTTCCCTCTATGTTTTTTATGTAGAGGAAACAACGTGAAACGCAGACAAATGCCAAGTTCCAGTAAACCAATCACTGGCAAAACTATGATTCAAACCTGGCGCTCACAGTCACCCAAGCATCCCTCACAGATCCAGAAATGTAACGGGCTGGTTTTGTGTGAATATTGAAACATAGATGTGTGCATTTCACAAGATTCTTTTAGGGCTACAGACTACTATCGCCCAGAGTAAAATAATCTATATTTTGATTCATTTTTCAATCTCTAATGTGAGATCTAAAATATTGAGCAAACACAACAAATTAAAAATTTTTTAAACATTAAAACAAATTCACCCTTCCCCCAAGTTTTCTCCTCTTCAGTTTCCTCAGCTAAACAAAATGAAAGGGAAATGGCCACCCTTCATAGGTCAGACTTATAAATAAATATCAACCATGTTGAGGGGTCAAATACGCAATCCCACCTCCAGAAGCCATCGAGATTTATTAATTCAACAGCCTACATCTTTAAGAGACAATCACTCTCAGACGCTGTGCCAGACCCTGTCAAAACCACTTATATGGATCACAGCAGTTTCCTGCTGGGAGATGAGGGCCATACTGCCAGCCCTGGCTTGTGCCTTGCTGCCACACAGCTGAATATAAAAGTAGGCGTGGCCTCAGCTGTCAGAGCCCTTAAAGATTAACTGCTTTCTGACCATCTGTCAAGATCACCCTCAACTCTGTGGAGACTGTCACCACGATGACTGAGAGAAGAGGGAAGATGCAGTGTACAGCCATCCCACGAAGCCATCCCATGTTCTAGCTTCCTCCTCCATTTGCCTGTCTTCAGCACCAAATCACCCTAGATCTATAAAGAAGCAAAGCAAACCTAAAGCAAGATCTTATCTTTCCAGAATGAAGGTTCTGAGATTCCAAAGAAATTGCATGACTTTCACTGGCTTCTTTCTCCTGTTTTCCCCTCCCATTCTTTCTTCCCCTTCCCAGAGACAACATTGCTGTAGGAGATGCGTGTAGATCCCAGAAGGAACCACCCAGAACTTGGCTCTCTTATTTCACTTAGTTGACTTAAAACAATAACATTTTTTTAAGATAGGGACCAAACTCCATTTGCTTATTGTATTTCACTTTACAAAATGACCTTTCAGCTCACCATACTTGACTTGCTGTAATAGGGCAAGTAAAATAAATTTTCAATTAATATTTTTCCATTATACTCTGTTTGCAGATTCACATTAACCTTTGTCAAGCAAAGAATTTTAACTGCTTAAGTTGAAAAGCTAAACAATGTTCAAGAATTATCTCTGACTGAAATATTAGCTTGCATTCTTATCGCGCCTGACTGTTTATGCAAGGAGGAGACGGTGCCTTGGAAAGTGGCAGACAGATCTGCCATCTGCTAGACACTGACAGCTAACCCAGTCTGACAGACAAGGCAGAGAAAGAAGGCTTAATGTCTTTTCTGGACATCTTAGCCATGCCTCTTTATATGGTTTCTGTTTTGCAAATGTGATAAAGATACTGTTATTTTAACCTCCAAGTGAAAAAGTCAAAATATATATATAGCTAAATAGCAAATAAATTGCATAGTAGATAACATAAAAGAAATTCTACCTTTTAAATTTTTAGTTTTAAGTACTAGTTTTTTTTCCCAGCCCATCAGAATTTCTTTTTGATGCCCTATCAATTTAAATTCCCTTCAGTTTGACTATCTACTATAGACAAGATTAGTAATGAAAACAAGGTGCAAGGGTAATGGTCCTCATTATCACAGAGCTGGAAGTTTGGTGTGGAAATCTAAAAAATGGTGACTTTTCACAGATAGCACAGAATTAACTGGCTGGTAAAGATAAACTAGCTTTTAGAAGCAGATTATGTCTGAATTACGTAAAACATTTATGCAGAGTTTATGATCAAGATTACAAGGAGAAAACCCCAAACAGAAACAAGAATATGTAGGCTGGAAAGATGGCTCAGTAAAGGTGGTTTCTAGTGGTCTGGGTTCAATTCCTCTGTACCTACATAAAGCCAGATGCACAAAGTGGCACAAGTGTCTGGAGTTCATCTGCAGTGGCAAAAGCATGGCATATCCATTCCCCCTCCATCTTTCTCTCTCAAGTAAATAAATAAAATGTTTTTAAAAGAAGAAATGAGACTATGTGTGAAAGTGTTTAAAATTTACATGCTATTTGGGGAATATGAAGTGTCCCTTGACTGCCAACCATGGTGAACCATAAATTCCTTCTGTGCTTCTAGCCACAACCACAAAGTGTGACACATATTTTTTAATTACCTCAGCATTCTATGTGCATTATTAGTTCATACCTTGTCTAACACAAAGTATTTCTTTAAAATATTTAGGAAGATATTGTTAGCAAATTAAAAATTATGCATACTTTAGAGTATATACATTATTCTTTGATATGTGAGTCCCCTGTGCAGTAGTAAGTCAAGCCAATGAACACATCTACCTCCTCACATACTCATAATTTTTGTATGAGAAATTTGATATCTAGTCATTAAGCACTTTCAGATATCAACTTCACTATCTCCTTCCACCCTGCTTCACAATAGATCTCTATTCATCCTGCCTAACTAAAATCTTGTGATCTTTGACCAACACCTCCCTTTCATCTACTCCACCCTCCACTGCACTTTCCTGATAACCACCATAGTTTGGATTTTTTGGATTATGTATATTTCCTAATGGTTTGAATACCCTCCTAAGGGATGAAGACTGAGTCACCCTGCTTAAACGGCACCTACAGTATATTTAGAAAAATAAATCTATACTGAGTTATACACAACTGCTTTTCCCAGGAAGAAGAAAAGCACTTCCTCTGTATAAAGAGTACAGATACACAGAGACCAGATACACTTTGCACTATCAACAATAACAAAGGATTCTAATGTCATCGACATATGATGTACTGTCACTAATACTAAATGACATTAAGAGTATCTGCAGGCTAAAAGTTTTCATAATAGGACACCATTTAACTTGATAGGTAACAGAAAAGAAAAAAAAGAGCAGCAGTTAGCTCATAGGCCCTGAGCCACTGCCTCAATTCAAAGCCTAACTCTACTATGTGAGCTAAATTACAGCTTCTTAAATTGTGTCACGACCATATTAGGGGCGAAACTAAACATGTGGGGTCAGTAAAAGGTTTCTTAATGTGCAATGGACAAAACAATTCACAGTCAAATGGGGTTAGGCTTGGTGGCACATGCTTGTAACCCCAACACTTAGGGGATGGGTCCTGAAGGATCAGGAATTCAAGGGCAGTCTTGGCTTCATTGAAAATTTGAGTCCAGCCTGAGCTACATAAGACCTTGTCTCAAAACAAATAAATCAAGTAATGAACCCAAGGTAGCTCTGGCAACACTTACCCAGGTTCTATTACGTGAGTTCACTATAGTTTTGGTCTGAATACACACACAGTCCCAGAGCACAGTACCAGAAAATGTTGTCTGAAATGCTTCAGCTCAGATTCAGCACTACTATGTTATAAATTTCAGTTTTTATTGTTATAGAAATATAATGGTTTAATTACAGAGAAAAGACTTTGAATACTTTACTACCATATTTGTCTTAGATTGTGTTAGAATGTTGAATTTTAGGAATTGTTTGATGTGCTTACTTGAGTTACATTTTTAAAAAATAAATTAAATTTTGTTGGGATGAGGACAGAATTTCCAACATTTTCTGAAATGGTCCTAGACATATTTCCACCATTTTGTACTACATATTTATGTGAGGCAATGTTCTCAGCATTGGTGATTATAAAATAAAAATATCACTCAACACCAAAATACATTAAAGATTTTCTGCATACAGACATATCAAATATGGAACCAAGATTTCATTCTTTGTGTAAAACAAATTCCATCTCAGAGCCAGATATAGTGGCACATATCTTTATCCCAGCACTTGGTAGGGAGAGATAGGAGGATTGCTGTGAGTTCAAGGCCAGCCTAGGACTACAGAGTAAGTGCCAGGTCAGCCTGGGCTAAAGTGCTACTCTACCTTGAAAAACAACAACAACAAAAAGAAAACCTCATCTCATCAGTATCTGAATTTTATTTCATCTTAAATATATAGGGAGGACTGGAGAGATGGTTTAGTCATTAAGGTGATTGCCTGAGAAGCCTAAGGACCCAGGTTCAATTCCCCAGAAGCCACATAAGCCACATGCACAACATGATGCATGCATCTGGAGTTTACAGTGATTAGAGGTCATGGTGTGTCCTCAGTTTCTCTCTCTCTTGCTCACTCACAAATAAGCAAATTAATAAAAAATAAGATATTTAAATAGATGGGGAAATTATATGTATACTGAAGAATTGTTTTAAAGTAAATTTCAGGCTGGAGAGATTGCTTAGCTGTCAAGGCGCATGCCTGGGAAGCCTAAGGACCTATGTTCAACTCTCCAGATCTCACATAAGCCAAATTCACAAACATGAGGCAAGTGCTAGGTTGCACATGACACTAGGTGGTGCAAACATCTGAGGTTCAAATGCAGTGGCTGAGACCCTAGCACACTAATTCTCCCTCTCTCTCTCTCTCTCTCTCTCTCTCTCTCTCTCTCTCAATCTCTCTCTCTCTCTCACTGTCTTTAAATTTTTATTAAAAGGTGGGGTGGTAAATGGCTTGGCTAGAGAAGTGGCTCAGGGATTAAAGATGTTTCCATGTAAAGCCTAATTGCCTGGGTTTGAACCCCAAAGTATATAAAGAAAATATTGCTGGGAGTGGTGGCACACGCCTTTAATTCCAGCACTTAGGAGGCAGAGGAGGATTCCTGTGAGTTTGAGGTCTCCCTGAGACTACATAGTGAATTCCAGGTCAGCCTGGGCTAGAGTGAGACTATACCTCAAAAAAACAAATAAATAAATAAATAAATAAGCAAAACAAAATAAAGAAAAGAAAAATGTGGGGCTGGAGAGATGGCTTATCAGTTAAGGTGCTTGTCAGCAAAGCCTTAGGATCCATGTTCAACTCTCCAGATCCCAGGTAAGCCAGATGCACAAAGGTGAGGCAAGTACACAGTCACACATGCCCACTAGGTGGCACAACCTTTAGTAGTTTGATTACAGTGGCAGAGGCCCTGGAGTTCCAATTTTCTCTCTCTCCCTGTCTCTCTCTCTCTCTCTAAAAAAAGAAAGAAAGAAAGGAAGGAAGGAAGGAAGGAAGGAAGGAAGGAAGGAAGGAAGGAAGGAAGGAAGGAAGGAAGGAAGGAAGGAAGGGGAGAAGAAAGAGTAAATTTCTTTGGATTCATTATCAGTAAAATTTTATTTACTTTACATACTGTATACTAATATAGATGACCCTGGAGTTCCAATTTTTTTCTCTCTCTCTCCTTGTCTCTCTCTGTCTCTCTCTCTCTCTTTCTCTCTCTCTCTCTCTCTCTCTCTCTCTCTCTTAAAAAAATAAAGAAAGAAAAGTAAAGTAAATTTCTTTGGATTTGTTATCAGTAAAATTTTAGTTACTTTACATACTATATACTAATATACATGGGGTCACATTAACATTTCTCAGGTGAAAGGTCATGAGTAGAAATATTTTAGAGAAGTTAAGTGACATTGAATGACTTGCCTCTTGTGGTCTCCATTTCTTTACTACCTATAAAATAAGCACACCATCAGAAGATTGCTACATAATTTACATGGGATTACCTCTGTAAGGCTCTGAGTCCAGAGACTGCTGAAGTATGTAATATGTAAATATGTAAATATTTGCAATGAATTTATATCCTCTAAATTTCAATCATTAAACTCAGTTGACTATACAGAAGTTGTACTTACAGAAAGTCATCTCTGATGTTGCCATTAAAAGTGCCACACAGACCTAATGTTCTTCTTTTCCATGCACTAGATAGCTGGATGTAAATTCTTTCACCATCTATAGCAAACAGGATCTTTAAGCCAAATGTGGTTTTCAGAAGAATAAATAAGGATGACAGAGTTTGAATTTCAACAATTCCTACAGGAAAAGAAAATCCATAGAACCTCACTGAGAAGTGAGAACAGGGTTCTGGGATGGCAGCAGACAGCCCTGAGCCTCTCCCTCCAGATCAGAGGGAAGCAGAGCAGCCAGGCTAGCAGGACCTGCTTGTTTTCACTCTGCATCTAAATTTTGCCATGTGTGGGGGATGGCTTTCTTTTCTGATGCTTTATCTCTTCTCTCCCACTTACCTGGGTTTTCAGCAAATATTTATGGTAAACTGCCAAGTAATATGTGTTTTCCATTGGCAAACAACTAATCAGTAGGAGGTTAGTCCTAGGACATTTGAATTCTTATGTCTTTTCCTAATGTGTGTGTGTGTGCGTATGTGTGTGTGTGTGTGTGTGTGTGAATTGTTCCCCCAAAAACTGGTCATGATCCCTATGGAAGCATTGCTTTCGTCAAAAATCTTCCATTTCAAGTCACGTGTGCTGGCGCGCACCTTTAATCCCAGCACTCGGGAGGCAGAGGTAGGAGGATCGCCGTGAGTCCAAGGCCACCCTGAGACTACATAGTTAATTCTAGGTCAGCCTGACCTACAGTGAGACTCCACCTCAAAAAAAAAAACAAAAACAAAAACAAAAAAAAAAGAAATCTGCCATTTCCTTGTGTCTGCCAGCAAAATGGGAGAACCCTGTCTTTGGTGAATATTCTCTTATGAGACACCTTTAGAGAGCACTCATGTTCAAAGTTTCACTAATGGCTTTTTCACAAGAAGAGCTGATCTTCTTTGTCCCAGTGTTCTTGCCACACTTTTTTTTTTTTCTTTCAGTTTGGTCACTAAAGCCAGAAATCTGAAAATCATTCTATCCTCATCATATAGTACTTTCCAAAAACCCAAATCCAGACCACCTCTGACTTTTGATCGCCTATTTTCTAATATACTGTCAGTCTTTCTCAATCTACAGCCACCACCTTTAGGCCTGCTCCTCTCTTTCTTACCCCACTCTGACACATGCCTGTGTCTGCTTCCAGCATTTTTCAAAGTCCCTTCACCCTGCTGTCCTCACAGTGTACAAAGAAAAATCAAAAGAAGAAAGAAAGAAAGAAGGAAGGAAACAAAGAAAAGAAACCAACTACAATTCTTTAAGACTCATTACTTGTTTGGTTGAACCATATGAGATTGTCCTCTTTGTACATAAAATGGTGACAGTGACAGCTACATATTTAATTCCATATGAAATTCAATGTCATTAGCATGATGCCTCAGTAACATGAACACGTGATTTGTAACACAAGTTGGAAGATTTTTCAGAGTTTTCACACTGAGAATGAAAGTGTATTATTAACTAAACTGAGGCAATGTAGGCACAATGAGGGCCTGGGCCTATAAACCATCATGTATGATGCCCTGGGCTTATCCCTACCTACTTTCCTAATATCAGCACTGAACATACTCTACTTATCCTGTCAGGGCAAGGAAGTGTCACTTCAGTCATAGCACTCACTAAATAATCTTTACACACCTCCACCTCCTTACTCTGCCAGGGATACTTTCTATCTCCTTCATCCTAGCAGTTTCTCAGCTGGAAATGTTCAAAGACACATTGCCGCCTTCAGCAAACTTTCCTGACCTTCCAAGCACATCTCTCTGCAGTGCGGGATGGGCTAGGCCTCATTTAAACTCTTAAATTCCCTATATAATTCCTTGGGTAGGCAACTCTGTTCAAATTCTAGGCCACCTGAGGTAAACACTGGGCCCAGTAAATATTGTGGCTTACACTATTTCTGAGAATTTAGTGACACACAGACACCTCATAAAGGTTTTGTTGTCAACCACTAGGAAAAGGCACCAATCAGGCCGTGTGTGTTGCTACTGGAGTCCAGAAAGGGCATGAGCAGCTTTGCTTCTTACCATTCAGGTTGAAGCCTTGGTTAGGACTGGTGATGATCTGGCCACCCCGACTGAGGGTCACTTGTTTACTAAAATCATCATCCAGAATCAGGGTTATGGACTGGAGGCACACCAAGCCAAGGTTCTGCATAAAAACCAAAGGGCCAATGGAAGAAATGACAGCAAGGAAGGGAGATAGACAAGTAAAATGGGGAAAAGAGACATTGTGTATAAACAAGAATTTCTGGTAGATAGAAAATTTGAGCATTAGTGATATAATCTAGTAGCTGTTATGTAATCCATGTCATATAACCTTATTCCTAGTGAAATATAGTTTTCTAGAGCATATTAAACCAATTATATATCCACATATTTTGCATAGAGCATTGAAGAAAAATGTTTTCAATAACATAGTTTAAATAACATTTCAAATTCACTTAACTATTATGTTAGAAAATAATAATAATAATGAATATAACTAAGTGATTTAGGACTATTTAGATAGCCAAGTTCGCCTTTGATAAATTAAAAGAAAATATTCAGAGAGGGGCCAGGCATGGTGACTCATATCTATAATCCTAAAAATAAAGGAAGTTGAGGCAGAAAGATTATAAGTTTGATTCGTCTCAACTACATACAAAGAAAGACCAGGTCTCAGAAAAATAATAAAATATAACCAGAAAAAAAGAATCAAACTGGAAAAAATATTAATGAGGTATTTCTAAACTTTCATTGCATATAATTGTCATTTAAATAAAACTAGAAAATTAGGGAATCTGGCAAAATTTTGAACTACTTGATTTAGAGATGATTGAAATATCTTGATTCACTTTCTTTTTCAAATTACTGATGTGGTTATTATTTCAAGAAAAAAATCTAATGCAAACATTCAAATATTAAGAAATTAATATCTTTAGAATGACATGAAACCTATTTAATCCTATCAAAAAAAATTGTCCCTGAAATATAGCTGGTTTTGGAGTAAATAAAACCTTAATCCAATTGTGTAATCATGCATGATTTTCAAAAACCTCAATATCTTTATAATTCACTTTAAAAATTAAATATGTAACATTTTGTCCAGTGTAAAATATACTTGTTGTCATGTCTTAATATCTCTGAAATCAGGGTACATTGTACCATCATTGATATATGATAATTAATGATTGTATATTTCCCTTTCTTTTCTACTACATTAAGACTAATGAAGCACTTTAATCACCCATTTTTCCATTCTCAATCTAGATGGAGAGCTTAGCTTAGAAATTGAAATCTTCCCCTGCTTGCATTAAGATATTGTTCCTACCTGCTCACAGTGAGCTTTCTGTAGAGTAATTGTGAATCTATCCTTCCCAGTTCCTTTCACGAGAATGTATTGGCACAGGCCAATAAAAGAATAATGTCGACCATCAAAGGTAGTAAAATGAGAATCGCCCACAACAGAGCATTGAACTATAAAAAGAAAGTTAATAGAAAAATAATGAGGACATAAATAAATAGATGTGGAGGAGATAAAGAAGGAGGGACATAAAGTTATATTAAATTTCATTAATTTTTAAATCAAGATAAATAATACTATAAAAAAGTACTTAAGGTGTTAAAATTTTCACTGGTCTGACAAATTTATTAGACTAATTTAAATTATTTAGTTGCGAAAAAAATCATTTAATACTATAGCCATTTCACGTGCTATTTAGATTTTATATTTCAATATTTAACAAAATTTTACCACAGTTGCATGCTTAGGCTATGTTGTGTTCAGTTTTCTATTTATCACCTGTATACATAATTGTATATTGCATCCTTTGCTATATCTGAAAGGGCTTTATAAAAATAAGTGCTACTTTCCAATCAAATTTTAAAAGTAAGTTATTTTCATAAAAATCATTTTTAAAGATTACCTGGACAGTCATGCTCAGTGCAATTCCAAACTCCACCAGCACATATACTAAATGAAATTACCGAGATGTTAGTCTGCTGACATATAGACACCATGTTTAAGTTAGCATACAATATACTGATTAATATGTTAAAGTATGGGTTTTGAATTATCAGATCTGAAATACATCTCTATAAACATTGGCAAACAGATTATGAACTACCATATATCTATTTTTAATGTCACCAGGCATTGATGAGAGAAAAGAGATGTCTTCTTATGTAAGATAAATTCTTCCTTCCATTTGCACAAAGATAAGAGTTTTGGAAGACAGACCAGAGTCTCTGATGACGTCAGAATCGAATAACTTGGTTAGTTAACTACTTGTACATCTCTTTCATGCACTGGCATCAAAAAGAAAACATCCCAATGACGTAAAGGTTTCATGTTCCTGTTGGGACTATCATGGAAGCATTCCATGTTTGCCCATAACCTTAGTTAATTTAATAAGGAATTCTAAATTTTTTTATATTTTATTTTTTTATTTATTTATTTGACAGATAAAGAGGGAGAGAGAGAGAGGGAGAGAATAGGCATGCCAGGGCTTCCAGGCACTGCAAACAAACTCCAGATGCATCCACCCCCTTGTGCATCTGGCTAACTTGGGTCCTGGGGAATAGAACCTGGGTCCTTTAGCTTTGCAGGCAAATGCCTTAACTGCTAAGCCATCCCTCCAGTCCAGGAATTCTAAATCTTTTTGTTCATGGACAATAAAAAGTTACTTTTGTATGTGTGTGAGTGCACATGTGTGTTCAATTGCTTAAGAGTGTGTGTGCGTGCACACATGTGCACATATGCATGTGTGCACATGCATGTGGGCCAGAGGCAATTGTAGAGCAGCCTCCTCAGTCATTTTGCTCCTTGGTTTTTTGAGACAGGGTCTCTCACTAAACCTAAAGCTCAAAAAAGTTCTAGACACCAGCCTGTCTGCCTTTTCAGTGCAGGTACTACATGCATGCATCACATACTCACTTGTACATTGGAGCCAGGGTTTAGAGCTCACACCCTCATGCTTGTACATAAAGTACCCCAGATCTGAGAATTACTTGTATAATGTACCCAGCAGATGTGCCCAGGGACACCATCAACTTCTAAGACTAAAAGTATGTGTGAATTAATGAGCAGGAATAACAAAATGCAACAGCTATCAGATGAGCATAAGCTTTTATGAAATAACCAAAGTAAATTGTATAAATCACATCGTGATAGAAAATACAGATTACTACACTATATTATTTAAATAAAATGCAAGCTATGTACCCTAACTTAGGGAAGTAAATAAACTAAAGATAGTCTTGTAAACATCTGATATGGTAAGGTTAACTATACCAGTACCCAGAAACCATACTATACTTTGATCACATACCATTCAGTACACTCTTGTTCAATTTTTGAACCGACTGAATAAGCTAATCCATGGAAACTACATGGGCAATTTTCCAAGGAGATGCATGTTCCATTTTCCATTATGAGTCCTATTGAAGAAAAATATTTATTATACTCTCAAGAGAAATAAAATTATGTCATTTGAATATAACAATTCAGATAGCATTTGTTGGACACTTGCTTATAAGTGGGTACTGGAAATAAAAAGTGCTTTACTGTACAAGAGGATTCCAGAAACCTGCCTCTCAACCAGTAGCTATTATGCTATAAGGGTCTTTATTCTGGTGGGTTTCCACTTTCATCCCCTGTGACTTGTCATCAAAAGTTCAAGGTCCACTGTGATGAAGAACGACAACTGAGTAGTGCCTCCTTGAACTTGAAGGAAAAAATGGGAAATAAAAAGATAGAGCAAGTATGTTCCTGGCTTAGTTCCTGTTTACTTCAAGATTAAAGAGATTCACACTGTTGCCACATGGATAATAGAGCTGGGTAGTGCTACTCAGTGACCTGGACAGCACTGTTACAGTTTTGACACTCTTGTGACAAGAACAGGAGGATGAACTAGCACTTAAAGCAACCATATTGCTAGAAGCGGTACATTTTCCACTTGTCTTTATCATAACAAAATTGTAGGAAAAATCACCAAAATATTTTGGTGCATGGATTTAAATATAAGTATAACCTCATTATCTTTTGTTTAACAAACAACTAAAAACTGGCACTGGTTCACCACAGTGACATAGCAGAAGAGGTCAACCTATCGGATTCCAAGCAACCTTTATCCATCCAAGCACAGGACACTAGGGAAATCACTCCAAGATTTCATTTCATTTCTGAATACTAGACAAGCACTTTACCACTGAGCTACATCTCCAGGCTCCTGTTATTAAAAAAAAATCTATAAAATTAAAAGTAGTTGAGTAATTCCTTGGCATTCTTTGCGGATGTTTATCACTATAGAAAGTTACTGCTAATTGTAAACTCCACTCTCACAATTGCTAAGTTGCTTTTCATTCAAATACTAAAAATGCATCATGCTTAAAATTTTATAATGGATAAACGTGAAGGCTTCTAGAAAACAAAAATATGTAAATTATTAAATATCTTCAAATATTAAGAGAGCAAAATATTTACTATGAAAATGTTAGAACATTATATTTCAAGTTTTCTGACAATTTCACTGAAAAATAAATGACTCTTTTATTAAAGAAAATCAACCATTCTTTGCAGTCACTTCAAGGGTCAGCTTCTGCAAGGTTTAAAGGTTGAGTCATCCTGATGTCCTGGAAGAGGGTAGCAAAGCCACAATAGGGTCTTCTGATCACTGGGTACCATTTTTCAAGAGTGCAGACAAGGTTTCTTCAGAAGGTATTTACTTACCATCAGGGCAATAACATCCATCAAGACAATGCAGATTGCTCCCAAGACATTGCTTCTCAAATGTACAGGTCGGTGGGCAGCAACTGATACAGTCCCGGTGAACAAAGCTATCATCACATTTATCAGCTAAAATAGGCAGACAGTAGGCCAAGTCAATTTTACCTTCCTCCAAAAAACCACAGTGCTTAAAGAATATTCAAGTTTTCACTTTCATGAATTAGAAGGCCTCACAAAATATTATTCTGAGTACTTGGACAAATTTTGAGTTCTAGCATAAGACTAAACTTTATCAAAAATGCACATGGCTTGAAAAGTAAACACATACTGCATGCTGGGAAGTCATCTCTCCAATCTTGGATGGGGAAGCCTGCATGAGAACAGGCTCTGGCATACTCAGTGGCGGCTCGACAGTACGTTTCATCATCATCCATTCTAGAAGGGAACAAGATGGAGGCACCATCACACAGGAAATATTGTCAGAGATACTCTCTCAGAGCCCCTGATCCTAAAGGTGATGTGTGCCTAGTTACTACCCTGACACTAGTTTATGTGAGTATGCATGAAAGCATAACACATATTATTAGGGACAATGTAGAAAACAGATATATAAGAGATCCAAACTCAGTGAGCTCACATAAATTTAGTAGGAAGCTCACTGACATGTTTATCAACATCAATAATCTCACTACTTTTCTTCTGGATCTAGGAACAACTTCTGTTTGTTTGTTGTTGTTGTTTCAAGGTAATGTCTTTCTCCAGCCCAGGCTGACCTGGAATTCATTATGTAGCCTCAGGCTGGCCTTGAACTCACAGCAATCCTCCTACCTCTGACTCCTATTGGATTAAAGACATGTGTCACCATGCCCAACCAAGGAACAACTTTAAATACAAACACTTCTATTTCAATTGAGAAATTCTTGCATTTTTGTCCCTGTAAAACATCCAGCTCTTTTAGAATTTATTCATCATAATATTCAGATGATATTTAGATCACATTAAAACAAACAAAACTGTATGTCCACCAAGACATCAAGTATGAAAACGACCTTCCAAACACCATGATCTAGGTTGTGCACAGGCCGAAACCCAGCCAGGGCCAGTGGTCTGCACAACTCCAGAGCTCCCTGACAGCTCTGAGGCACTTCCCGCCACAAGATTTCAAAACAGTTTTGAAAGATTGGATAAATAACACTCAAATGAAAATTTAAAAGAAGATTTTTGAACTTTTACTGAAGCGTGAATATTTTTATAACATGGCCAAGAGTAAATAATCTCTAATGATTTTCTTGCAATCACTTTAGAAGCTCTTCAGTGATGCCTTATGGGATCTGCCAGTTCCCAAAGCAGATTAACGAGGCGCCTTCAACATAAACAGATTTATAAAAAGGTAGTGGGCTTGGTTTTCAACCCAATCCAAACTCAAAACTAAATAGTTCAATGCCCGAACAGATAATGACCATAAGAATGTCCCATTTTGTGACTCTTAACATTTTCAGTGTTTCTGCTGTAAAAGCCACCATCTCAAGTTGCCCTGATCCTGTGCTACTGTAATTGGAGCCCTGTAGCTTATCAAGTCTAATTAACTGAGCTTTGAAAGGGAAAAAGAAATTAGGCTTGTAAACCAGGAGCTCAGAAAATTCTAAAACAACTAATAAGAAAAGGTTTTTTTAATGTAATATAAACTGAAAGTTGCTGAATTCCTGGAAAAGACATTACATTCATGATTTACCTTAAAATATGTTCATGTTTCCTATAATTAATAGTTATTTTGAAAGTTAGCAAAGAAAGTGATTGACTTGCCAATGACAATGACATTGCCAGTGCAGTGAGACTAATATTAAAATGTCTGCCATTTATTCATGTCTTTGTGTCTTTAGGAAACAAGCTAGGCAGACTGTCTTAAAGGACTGCCTGAAAACATGACAAATGGTCAGGAAAGAAATTATAATCCTAATTTATTGAGAGGAAATGAGCTTACTTTCCTTTTGGATGTTAACATTAATTAGGAAAATGAACATTAAATAATAATTGTTTCTAATTCACTTGACTTTGGCATGCAAAAATCAAAATAATTTCTTTGCCACCAAGTTTGGCATGTTTACAAGCAAAACTAGGAAGACCTAATTTCAAAAACTGGCATCTTTTCATTCTTCAAGTTCCTATACAAATTCTATTAACTCTATCAACCTTCATAAGCGCTCCCAGATAAAATCATCCATTTTCTCTTCACACCCATCACACTTTGCATCAAAGTACTGTGTCATTGGTGGAGACCTGCTTCTCCGCCATATTAGAATCTGAGTTTGCAGAACAGAGACTTTCTTCTCAAGGTGACCCAATGCTCAGCTCAGAATAGATGCTGAAGATCCCTGTGTTAAATGACGTTCAATATACCATCATAACCCAAGAAGGACATTAATGTATGTTGAGCCAGTTCACTCTTTGCTTCTCTAGATACACAACCTCAGTGCACAACATGAATCATCCATTCAGGATGCTACATAGGTCTAGTCTTTAATGAAATGCTAAAGGAAGTAAAAGGCTTATTCCAGTAGCATCCCACGTCCTTCGTTTGTTTGTTTGTTTGTTTGTTTGTTTGTTTGTTTGTTTGTTTGTTTGTTTGTGACAGAGAGACAGATAGGGAGAGAGAGAGTGGGCACTCCAGTGACTCTAGTCACTGCAAACGAACTTCAGACACATGTGCCACCTTGCGCATCTGGCTTTACATAGGTACTGATGAATAGAACCTGGATCATTAGGGTTGGCAGGCAAGGTCCTTAAGCACAAGACATCTCTCCAACCTACCTGCCCCCAACAACTTCTTTTTGTCAAAGCTCACTTAATGCAATCTTCTGGTACTGCCAGCCTACTCCTCCTCAAAGCAGTCCCTCCACTTCAAACACATCCTAGTTTTAAATAGGGACTAGGGAATGGTTCAATTCCTAGTGTGTTCACTGCACAAGCATGAAAGTCTGAGTTCAGATGCTCAGTACCCACATGATGCTGGATGCAAGCAGCATCCTGTAAATCAATCCAGTACTGTGGAGATGGTGACAGGAAGATCCCCTGAACTTGCTAGCCACTTAGATTAGCCTAATAGATGAGCACCAAATGAGTAAGAGACTGTCTAAAAACATAAGGTGGAACGTAATCGAAGAACACGTCCATTGTTGATCTCTGGCAGAAAAAAAAATGGGGCTGTAGAGATGGCTTAGCAGTTAAGGCATTTGCCTGCAAAGCCAAAGGACCCAGGTTTCAATTCCCCAGAACCCATGTAACCCAGATGCACAAGGTGGTGCATGAGTCTGGAGTTTGTTTATAGCAGCTAGAGGCCCTGGCATGCCCATTCTCTCCCTCTCTCCCTCTCTCTCTCTCTCTCTCTCTCTCTCTCTCTCTCTCTCTCTGTCTCTGTCTCTCTTCCTTTCTGTCTGCCTCTTTCTCTATCGAATAAAAAAATATTTAAAAAAAAGAAATGGCACAGTAGGCAAGGTAATAGACCTCTGGCCTCTACACACATATGCACACTTGAACACACACACAAATACCACACATGCACACACAGAGAGTCAACTAGTTTCAACAAGTACAATATATTTCTTTATCCTGCTTTTTTATTTGTCTTGATAAAAGCAAAATCAAAATTTGTACAGACAAAAATGTTGAAATTATACATGAACTAGATGTGGAAGAGATTGGTTTTGTCTCTGGTTCCCTTTTCGTTTCCATATTAGAACTCTTGCATTTCCCTGAGTATGAAGCTGTCCAGACAATGATATTGCCCACCTGCCTTGCATGTAGTGTGACCATGTTTTTAAATCCTGGCTAAAAGGGTTAAAAAGTTGGGGGTGCATGATTCTTCCACATCAAAAAATGCCAACCCTCTAGTTCTTTCACCCTTTCTAAGGCCTGATCTCCCTTTCTAAGCACATGGTCCATCATAATGAGCCAGTTTTGACCTGGAAATCTAGAATAATGCATTAGGCCAATTGGTGTATTAACAAGATTGCTGAGACATTGTGAAATTTTGGAGCAGAGCTGTGATATTCATCCAAGAGTGATTACCAGCTTCAGTTTTTAAATGAGAGAACAATCAACATCTCAATTTAATTTAGCCCACTGTTATTTCAGCTTTAGAAGCAGCCAATTTTTATTTGTAACTAATAAATAGAATGGCTTTCCTGGATCTACCCAATGCTACATTATCTCAGCCTCCAGGAGTCATGGCCGCTGATGAAATGAATAATGAAGCAGCTGAGACATCCACAATGGCCCAAGAATGAGTCACTGTGGGAAGAGGACAGTTAATCACATGTATGGGAAAATAAGGATAATGGCCTACCTTTGAAGATTTTTAAAAAAGTTTGAACAAAAGACAAAGATATAACACGTAGCTCTTAAATTACAAAATAAATAAAAATATAAGAAGAATAAATAATTTTAAAATATATATTAAGGTCACTATCTACTATTTTAGGGAAAAGATGAGTTCTTTTAAAAGTGTGTGCATTTAAGTAAGATAGCTACATTATTCACTTTAAAGCTTGGGACCAGTGTGGAAGAGGTGGTGGAAAGAATGTAACAGTGGCCTGGAGGGATGGCTTAGCGGTTAAGGTGTTTGCCTGCAAAGCTATAGGACCAAGGTTCAATTCCCCATATCCCACATTAGCCAGATGCACAAGGGGGCGCACGCATCTGGAGTTCATTTACAGTGGCTAGAGGCCCTGGCATACCCATTCTCTCTCACTCTCTCTCCCTCTTTCTCTGTCAAACAGGTAAAAATAAAATACTTGAAAAAATATCTTATTTTTTAAAAAAGAATGTAACAGCCAATGAAGTGGAGGAGTGCTTGGCAATTCTGTTTTCTAGACACCAAGTGGCTGTAGCATTCATGACATCACAGTGGCTGACACTACCTGCAAAATAATGATGATATAAAAAAAAAAAAAAGAAAGAAAGAAAGATTAGTTGAGAAGAATGTATTCAGTGGATGGGGGAGTCAGAATGGAGACATGGGAAGGTGGTGGAGGAATTATGATCATAATATATTGTCTGTATGTATGAAAGTTATGAATAAAAAGTTAATAAATACATTAAAGTGTGTGTGTTAGTTTAAGAATTTTTGAAATTAGAATATTGCACATATAAATCAAGGGACCACTGCCACTGTACACAAAGTTAGCAAATAAAACAAATCAGTTAATATTTGACAAAACATCATTACACTCAATACTTTTGTAATAAATTTTATTTATCTAAAGAGGGATAATTACAGATACCATTACTACCTCAACCTTTTTTTCTGTGGTTTTACCTTTAATAAACCTCTTAACAAGCTATCTAAAATTCAATTGCTTTGCTCAACCAAAAACTAATCTGGGGCTGGAAATATTGCTTAATGGTTAAAGCCCTTGCCTACAAAGCCAAAGGACCCAGGTTCAATCCCCCAGAATCCACGAAAGCCAGATGCACAGGTGGCATGTGTGTCTGGAGTTTTTTGGGTTTGTTTTGTTTTGTTTTGCAGTGGCTGGAAGCACTAACGGTTTAAAAAAACTGGTCTGGTCTTTTACAAAAAATATTCAAATGTATCATGTTTACTTTTTGGGACTCATAAAATATTCAGACTTAAGAACATCCTCTAAAATATCATTGAACTTTTAAGATTTCTAATCACATACTCTTGATAAATTTTTCATTAAAAAACTAAAATTAGGCAAGTTCTTTACAATTGAGTAATTTACCAAAAGTTTTATGGTGAAGAGAATATAATGAATGTGTTGCCCAGACTGCTTCCTATTCTCAGTGTTGCTGACCTGAGATAGTGTACAGGAATCTATGACCTCAGACAGCGACAGTACTTGATGCTTATTGATACTCATCTCC
Organism: Jaculus jaculus; assembly: GCF_020740685.1. Taxonomy (NCBI): domain Eukaryota; kingdom Metazoa; phylum Chordata; class Mammalia; order Rodentia; family Dipodidae; genus Jaculus; species Jaculus jaculus. The sequence continues at coordinate 123,705,678 of NC_059107.1, read as the reverse complement.
AACTGAAATTCAGCATTTCCTTCTCCAAGTATCCCTATAGGCAACAAGTCACAATGCTCTTGGTGGTATCTGTGATTGCATCACTAACACTTGTCTCATATGCATATCTTAAACTTAAATTATAAATGTATGGCTGTACATGCATGTTTGTAAGTCATATAAAAAGTAACAACATGGCGAGAGGGGAACAAGAGATCCTAAGGGAACTGAGAAATCAAGAAGATGAGAGGTTACAAGTAAAGAGAAGGTTGGGGGTGAACTGAAGGAATATAGGCAACCAACTAGAGAGGTGAGGACAGAAGGAAAGATAGTAGAGGAAGGGAATAATTGAGAACAAATTTTAATTGAGAACTTACATGTATAGCAATGTCATGATGAAACACAATGCTTTGTATGCTATCCTTAAAAATTAATATGGTAAATAAAATAAAATGATAATGGTGAAAGAAACCAGACCATTTGTTAGAAAAGTCTCATGTTATTATTCAAACGTTCTTATGATCGTTTCTCAGTAATATGTTACAGATATCACAAATCATTATTTACACTCATCAATATGTAATATTGACTGTAATTATTAGATCTGACACATAATTAAAAGTACACTTGTGTGTCAGAAATTCACTTCCTGTACTATGTCATAACAGTCTAATTAGCATTTCCTTTGGAACACTAGTTTTATTTTGTGGTGGTTTCAACTATTGTGAAAAGGCTCTGTAGATTCCCAAGGCTCTAGATTCACAAAATCTTTAAGGGCTGTGGTATTCCACCATGATTCTATGTGAATCACCCACAGGTACCTGTCACACAGTGAGCTGTGATAGCTGCTAGTGCCCTTGCTGTTTCACATTGCCGTGGGTACTTGGCAAGCGGCTGAAGTGGCTAAGATACAGAAGTAACTTTGATTCTTCTTTTGCATAAAGAAATTTTCATTGCAAATACTAATCATTGCACTTACTTGCAAAGATCATTAACACAGCTGGCAATATACAGATAAGGGTCAATGTATTCATGGCAGCTCAGGAAAGGAAACTGCAGCAGGATCTGACACTTGAAGAAGATGGCCTGAGCAAACACAGATGCCAGTTGTTAGGTCAAAACCATTCATTTCTCCTTTGTACTCATCTATTTGCAAGACTCTACATTCTTTCCAGGCAAGAAAGGAGAATTTATGCTAATATAGTTTAATAAACCATTTTCTAACTACAGGTTTTCATGATGAGTAAATGGATGGACCTCATTTTATTTGCTATTTTTGAATAATCTTAAAGTTTCTCCCTATTTTGATGACACATTCTAGATATTTAATGTTCTAATTATGTTGTATGTGCATGAAAATGTATAACACTAAATATATAAATAACACATTGCAAATTTACCTCAAATGCCGGCATCCCACTGGAGCATGGATTGGGAAAATCTGAGGGTGTCGGCACACACTTGCTGTCCTCTGGAGTTTGCACTAGCCAGCTGTTTGCAAACATAGCAATGTCTTCTGTGTAGTCCTCTATTTCACACAAATATAAACATATATACTTATGAGTGACATTTTAGACACATTGCTCTTGAATATTAACTTTATGGTTAACAAATTAAACTTAATTAAGTTATAATGACCATGTGATAACCAACTATAAATTTAGCAAAATACAAATAAATTGAAGAAAGTATTGCACCAAAGAAAAGTCAGTACCACTGGAGGAAAAACAAATATCAAACTTCATTGAAACAATCTGGCAAAGAACTGAACATGAGCAGAATAACTCACAGACCAGAAAGTTAACTAGCCTTTAGCTTGTGCTAGAGAGGAGAACAAGCATACATAAGACGAAATTAAATAGATGACTGATGGGCGGGCATGGTGGCACACTCCTTTAATCCCAGCACTTGGGAGGCCTCTAGGACTAGGACGATCGCCATGAGATCAAGGCCCCCCTGAGATTGCATAGTGAATTCCAAGTCAGTCCGGGCTAGACAGAGACCTTACCTCAAAAGAACAAAATAAATAAGTAAATAAATAATCTGGTTGAGAGTTTTCTTCACATAGCTCTCTCATATTTTACATGTGTTAGAACCATGTTAAAACTGTTCTGCCATTTTGAGTATTCACAGCAATAAACGTGTCAGAGAATAATCACATAGACAATAAAGCTTGGTGTAAAATACCTAAAGGAAAGGAAGCTAAGTGAGTCTATTTCACCGAAAGATAATGAACAGTGGATCTAAATATGCTCAAAAAAGAGCCCAGCATTAAGAATGATAAGCTGAGCTCAGCACTATTCAGAACTTAAAGACCTAGACATGTGTTATGACCATTCCATTATCCATCAGGCAACAAGTTAAAATCGTCCTCTGTTCACAGAAATACTGAAAAGTCTCATTTCTTTCTGAAGTCATCCCTGGAGGATGAGTGGGAATGCAGCACTAAACACAGTTTTAATTACTGTTAGGAAATGAGACTTGCAATATTGTTCAGTCAAACGATCCAATTTTTCCTAAAGTTCATCTAATCTACAAAGCACAGGGTGAGTTTCAAGAAAATATAGGCATTTTAGAACCATGGTTTACACAATCTATCTCTAGACATTTTCTTGTATTTTTATAATATGGGAAAAGGGCTGGAGAGATGGCTTAGCGGTTAAGCGTTTGCCTGTGACGCCTAAGGACCCCAGTTCAAGGCTCAATTCCCCAGGACCCATGTTAGCCAGATGCACAAGGGGGCGCATGTGTCTGGAGTTCGTTTGCAGTGGCTGGAAGCCCTGGCGCGCCCATTCTTTCTCTCTCTGCCTCTTTCTCTGTGTCTGTTGCTCTCAAATAAATAAATAAAAATAAACAAAAAAAATGGGAAAAAATAGAAGGGCAATTTCTTTTTGTATCTCTCCAGGTTATTCAAATTAGATTTTTTTCAAATTACTTTGTCTTATGCTGGTAAGTTGTGAAGAAACTGATACCTTTCTTTGCTTCTCCCTCACATACTTTCAAGTCTTTTCTGCTTTCTGCCAGTTTAGCCATGACCAAGCTCAACTTCTTACCAGTCTTCCCACTTCTGACCACCCTAACACTCATTTGCTTGCTATCCTCACTTAACTCCCTGAAAACAACCACCTCATGTTCCAGGTTATCTGAGTCTCCTTCCCCCTTCCCACGGATTTCAAATCAGTCTCCTTACTCCTAACAAGACCAGATGCTATTCTATCCTTGCCTCCTCACTGAGTCCCTTGGATGTCCCAGGGGAAGTTGTACAAAGGAATTTCCTCCAACTCTAACCCTGAGAAACAGACTGTCATTTTTTATGAAGACTTTATACAGAAGGAAAATAAAGTAGTAACTACCACCTGCTTCTGTTGAAGTCCAAAATACCCCTTCCTAGTGGAGTCCCGAGGTTCCAAACTTGTGAGCTCCCTCACTTCCAGTACACCCAACTGGATGTAAAATATCATTTCATGATATCCCCCTCAGCACATATTTGCATTGTGCTCACAGACTTTTGTGTGTTTTTACATAAATTTTCTCATCAGATATTCACAGGCTGGGAGGGTATATTCACAAGCACTGATATATTCACAAGCACTGAGGGTAATTATTATTATTATTATTATTATTACCTCCATATGAGGAAATTGACTCCATAGAGTCATGCTCTCTAATCTAGCTTCTAGTAAACTAGTCTAGATGATACATTATTCATTCATCCTGGGAAAATGTTTGCATTTTAATAAGGGTTTCTTAAAGCTATGTTAAGACATTTTCAGCTCCATTACGGGTCTATTGAGGACTACACAGAGATTATTATAAACTAGCTGAAATGTATCCAGCATTGTCTATATGACAAGTGCTCTAACTCATGGAGACTGGTTTCATGGCTTAGAGTCAATAAGTGACCAGAAAAGTATGTAAAAACCTTTCCAAGTTATTGTTCAATGTGTATCCCATTCCCACTTCACTATCTTTGAAAAAATATATTATTTTTCAGTTATCTCTACCAAAAGTGAATACAAATAGCTTTTGTCCTAAAGTGAACATGTTTGATCCAAATTGTCTAAGTCATTAGAAATTAAATGCCAGTAACTATTAAGTCTTCATTTGGGTCACTGATGTATCCCAAGTTCTTGTAGTGGTAGATAAAGTTGTACCAGAAACTCCTGTTGTACAGTAAACCCTCGGTGAACATCTGCTATGTGAATGGTGCCACATCTTAATTTAACAAATCTAAACTACCCAGTGGTTTTTAAGAATGACTGAAAAGTGTTTTTCTTTTCTACATCCACTTTATTTTTTTAACTTCTTTTGACCACCTCCATACATATACACAATATACCCTGTTGATAATCCCTCCTGTGTCAACTCTCCCTCTTGTCCCCTCCACTGAAACCCCTCTTCTTTCCTACTAGTGTCTCTTCTATTTTGATGTCATTTAATTTTCCCTCTTCCATTACCCATGACAACATGCCAATGGGTACTATTATTATGAAGGTCTTGTGAAAGTAATGATAGCCACTGAAGGGTCATGAATGCAATGGTCAGTATGTGCCTAGAAGATAGCATTCCAAAGCAGTCCTCCCTAACCTTTCGCCCTTACATTCTTTTCAATACCTCTTCTGCAATGGTCCCTGAGGCTCATTAGCTTACTTTAAATCATTAAAGTAATGATTTGCCCCCATCTATAACAAATGTTCTGGCTACTCACTGGTATTCATCAAAGGAAGAAATTTCTAGAAAGAACCCACACATTTCTCCCACTTCACTTGCTTACCTTGATGAATTACAAAATCATCTGATTGAATGCTATTGTAGTTTCCACACAGTCCACATGAGCTCCCTTTGTGCTCCTCAGACAGCTTAAGGTAAATTCCTGATATTCCATCCCAAGCCAGAGAAAAGCCAAAGGTCGTTTTGACCAAAATGTAGTCAGCTAGTTTCTCCAAGAATACATCTCCAGTTGTGTGTGGCAATGCTAAGCTAAACAGAAAAAAGGCAGTCTAAGAATTGATATCATCAGTTATACTTGATGTGTTCACAAATTGATTCATAATAATTGCGAGAGTAATTTTAGGTCAATTTATAGAAGATCCCCAAAGTATCCATTCTATAGGAATTCTCAACTTTGATACTGAGAGCTTATTTAAAAAAAATGAAAATGACACTCTTCCCTCACACTGATGTAAGTTAATACCTACAATTGGATGCTTCTTTTAACTAGCCAAAAACACACACGAACTAATAATGCATAATCTCCTAAATTTAGAAAATAGCCTTGTTGACTTAGAAGAATGGAGGACTAAAGAATAATTTTAACATCTTTTTAAAAATTTATTTGAGAAAGAAAGAGGGAAAGAGAGAGAATTGTGTGCCAGGGCCTCCAGCCACTGCAAGTGAACCCCGGAGGCATGCACTACCATGTGCATCTGGCTCATGTGAGTACTGGGGAATCGAACCTGGATCCTTAGGCTTTGCAGGCCAGTGCCTTAACCACTAAGCCATCTTGCTAGCCCTAAAGTATACTTTTTATCTAGAAATTCTGCTCAAAGATTTTTAAGTATATACAGTGGCTAAAACATGCAGATATCAATGAGTTCTGCTTTTGTTTTTATTTTATTTTTAATCAAAGAGAATTCAACAATAAAACATTTTAAAAACATAGTAATTCACCAAGAAAACATTTAAAGGAGCACTGTATTCCATCCATCCATGGATATTACAGCAAAGAACAAGTACTACTAATAAAAGAAACATGAAAAATTCATTTGTGTTCATGTATCCATGTTAAAATAAAATTTGAGGGATGGAGAGATGGCTTAGTAGTTAAGGCACTTGCCTGTAAAGTTTAAGGACCCAGGTTCAATTCCCCAGTGTCCATGTAAGCTAGATACATAAGATAGCACATATGTCTGGAGTTCATTTGCATGGCTAGAAGCACTGGTGCACCTATTTTCTTCCTCTCTTTCTGCCTCCCTCTCCTCAAATAAATAAATAAAATTTGGGGGCAAGAGAGATGTCTTAGCACTTAAGGCCCTTGCTAAACCTAAGGATTTGGGCTCAATTCTCCATTTCCCTCATAAGACAGATACATAAGGTGATAGATGCATCTGGAGTTTGTTTACAGTGCCTAGAGGACCTGACATGCCCATTCTATCTACCTCTCCCTCTCCCTTTCTCTATTTCTCTCTCTCTCTCTCTCTCTCTCTCTCTCTCTCTCTCTCTCTCATAAATAAAATATTTTAAAAAATTTTAAACTGTGATACTGTGATATAAGATGGGTATTTAATAGGTGTATTAATAGTTTTTCTCTCAAAATTTTCAAAATATCTGTAACCATTTGGACATAGACATTTTACAGATACATATTTATAGAAAAGTTAAAAACATTTTTAAAAAACTAAATTATTTGTAAAATTAAAAAACTCTATTCTCATGCAAATTTTAAATATAAATATTTTATAGTAAAAGTTGACATAACATTGAAGAAATAATACTTGTTTTGTGTTTGCAAGTTTATAAAAAAATTTAGAAACTGAATCCTATTTTACATTATGGGATGCTAACATTTTAAAAATAGAGTTCCATTGCAGGTGATTTTGTTTTGGTTCCTGGTCATTGAGTCATTTGTTCTCTTTTAAAGAAAAGGTAATTAAATGCACAATTTTTTAAAATAAAAGTAAATAACCAAATACCCCGACATTTATAAAATAGATGAATTCTAGTAGACATGGAGAGTAATAGACAAAATAAGCAAACTCTATTGTGCCTAAAAGAATCTGTATGAGAACTATCTATGTGGTTAGGATTTTAAGGGTATTTTTGTTTTTATTTTTGTTTATTTATTTGAGAGCAACAAAGAGAAAGAGGCAGAGAGAGAGAGAGAGGAAGGATGGGCATGCCAGGGCCTCCAGCCACTGCAAATGGACTCCAGATGTGTGCGCCCCCTTGTGCATGTGGCTAACATGGGTACTGGGGAATCAAGCCTCGAACCGGGGTCCTTAGGCTTCACAGGCAAGCGCTTAACCGCTAAGCCATCTCTTCAGCCCTCTGATTTTACTTAAGAGTTGGAAACATTAAACTGTAAGCTAAAGTGAATGCAAAGAGCAATACTAAGGCTTGGTGACAAGTTCACTTATGCCAAAATCTCTTATTTGTCATTTAAGAGAAAAGAAATCCAGATATATAAGACAATAAATGTGCAGAGCCACACATATTTGAGCTTGTTTGGGCAAATATATCTCCAGTACTTACTAGGCCAAAACCAGCATTAGTATAAGCAATATTACCAAACATAAAAATTCACTATTATCCATCATAAATATATATAGAAATCCTTGTATAAGTACCTTTTATTGATTAAATATAAATATTGTGTGCTCCATTTAATGAAGGGTTAATATTCTTGAAAATTTATCTAAATGGACATTGCTTGGCAAAATATAATTCTAGGTGCCCATTATATCACCCAAAATCCCATATGAAATCTTAAATTAACATTTACTTCAGTGCTACGAAACACGTGTTTGACTGGTGCTTTGTACAGAGTCATTTGATGGCTCCCTCCCCTCTTGATCTACCCTCAGGAGAAGCATGAGTGGTGGCCAAGTCATTGCAGTGGAAAGAATACCCATGGTTCAACCACCTGACAATCAATTCTGAATGATAGAAAAAATTGTTCTACCCTACAATTTATTTTCTAGCCTAACTCAGTTGGAAATATTTAAAGCTGAGTGTCCTTATAATTATTTAGATTGGAAGGCAGATTATTCTGCAGTATCCCCAGTTTTAAGTGTACAAAACCCCTGTGGAACACAAACATCCCCTTCCCTCAAGCCCTCAGGTCAATTTCTTGGCAGGCAGGAAGCCCACAGCTGTTCCTCTGATGTATTCAACAAGGATAGTTATTTACTAGATTCAAGGCTTTCTCAGAGCTTCAGTGGAAAATCTCGAGTGACACCCAAGGCTCATTCACACAAACTTGGAAAAGACTTCACAAATCCTCTCCAGAAGAAAATAAAATAGAGTTTTGTAAATCCTCCTTTAAAGAAAAATAGAAAATATTCAAGAAAGAGGGCAAAAATAATCAGATTTGAACTGTATAAAGACATTTCTTGACTAACTCCACGGGAGGTTGGGGAGGTTGTGATACTCTTATGTGTACATATGTAACCATATGGGTACTCTATACAAGCAGTAGGAAGTTTAAGTTGAACTGGCTAGATTCCTGCCTGTTGGAGGGCCTCGGAATCCCTGGAGATTTCATAGCTGTATGATACTACTGTAATTGTTTATTGAAGGAAAGGACTCTACTCCTACATTGTATAATTCACTCCAGATTGAGATATTTGAAAATACAATTAATTGCAAGTGTCATTTTCATTATAACATTTACCATACTTACCTGATTCCATTCTTTTTTATTTCATGACCATAAATTCGAATTTCTTCTTGGTTTGAAAAGAATAAGCTGATTGACCGGTAACAAGAATACACTGAACCAAGGCACTTAGGGCTATTATGAACCTTAAGGGAGAAAAACAGCAACAACAAAAGCATAGATAGCAACAGCCACAAATAGGATGCATTTAGGTGAGTAACATGCATTTGGATAAGCAAGTATGCTTATAGTTCTGTGGCATCATCTGGACCATGATGCTTTAAAAAGTGAGGAATGCATTCAGGTCTTTTGACAGGGAAAATATTTCACCTCAGAAACTGAACAACAGGATTAACTTTCTAAAATGCAAATTAATTCAGCATATTTGTCAAATATTCTTAATTTTTACTTGGAGACTATTGTCCTCAAACTTCATGCTATATACTAGAAAAATTAGTTTGGATACAAAAATTGTAAAACACCACAAGGAAATTTATGTATGTATTTTGGTACAGGTTAGCGAGTCATGAAAGAGAGCTTTGAATATAGCTCTTAACATGGCAAAATGGATAGGAGGACAAAGTATCCGTGACATCACTAAAATAAGATTGATTTTAATTTATCCCCAGATGCCTTAGGGGAGAAAGAATTATTTCTTCAAACATTGATAATTTAACTTCCTAAAGAAAGATAATGCAAGGAAGAATAGTAGAAAGAGAGACAAGGGAAAATGAGTGTTACATTCTCTTATTCTATTCCAAAATCAAGTTCAGAAAGCCCAAAATGTAAAGTATAAGTAGAGAAGTCATAAAATAGCTTTTTAAAACATAGATAATAGGCTGGGGAGATGGCTTAATTCATAAGAACTATAGGGCCTAAGACCATGTGAGTTTGATTCCCTTTGCAACCCATGTAAACAACTGAACATGGCCACACACATCTGTAACCTCAGTCAGTCCACAGTGGACAGGGGCTGATAATAAAAACAGTAAAAATAATAACTCTAGATTGAATGAGAAACTTAGTCTTAAGCAAATAGATAGATGAAAGAAAAAGAGAATACTGGGTGGCTACATCTGTGCACACATATGTATACACTACATACACATAACATCACACACCACCCACACTCTACACACATACACACATGCAGACATAAATAAGTAATAAAAAATTTTAAATTGAAAATAAGCTGTAACAGTGAAAAAGACCTTTCAAAAGCAAAAGGGATGACAAAAGTCACCAACAGTAGATATGAAAGGCAAGGCACTGCTCGATACTTTAGGGATGCAGCAATCAATACAGCAAACAATATCTGCTTCCCTGAAAGTTGCATTCCATTACAGGAAAACAGATAAAATATGTAACTAAATATAGGTAAAATATATAGTATGTGGCATTAAAGGAGAAATATTAAACAGCGGGAGGAGACAGAGTGTGTTCCAAGATTTGGAGAGCAAATTTTAGATACCTAGCCAAGGAAGCCCTCTCTGTGAAGATAAGCTTTCAGGACAACCAAATGGGAGGTCTCAAAGCCTATTTAGGCAGGAAAAAAAAAACAAGCACAAAAGCTCAAGGTAGGAGAATAGGAGTTTGCCTAAAGTGTTTGCAATATCCAGAAATCTACCATCTAATTCCATTCAGGATACTGAAGGATTCCTCTTGGAAGAAATAAATTGGGAAAAGACACGTAAGCATTAATATGCAAGGACTTTCCAGTGAAACCAGTGTATTCCTGCTCAACCCCACATTAGCCAAACAAGTGTCTACCAAATCTCAATAGTCCCCAGCCAGTTTTGCACCCTTCTTCTCAAATAGGAACAAACATTCTTGAAGAAGTATTGAAACATGAAAGGCAAGCACAAAAGAATTAAGCAATAATAAGGAAATTTAAAATCACACCAATCTTTGTTTATTTATATAGTATGATGTAATGGAATTATATACAGAACTAGAAATAATTCAAAAGAAAAAAAATTCCAAAAGTGCAATGAATATCTTCATAGAGAAAGTGAGCATATGACATCTACAAAAAGCCAATGAAGTATTAAAAAAAGAAAATCAAAAAATTAAAATAAAAAATTGAATGATATTATTATAGAAGAAATTAAATTAATGGAAGTAAGACATATGAATTGGAAATAAATATCCTATAAAATAAGAAAAAAGAAAAAGGATTAAAATTAAATAAGAATCAATAAGAAAATTAAGTCCAGGAGTTGTAAATGTGTAAAACAAAGAATTCTGATAGGGAGCAAGAGAAGAAATTAAGGAAGAAATATTATTCAGAAACTAGAAGATTTTTAACACCTGAATGGGCCCTTCATGTCCAAAAGGAAAAATAATAAATATCATATAATCATCACTTCTCAGAACTTTGGGGATAAAGAGATCTAAGAGATTTTTGCAAAAGGAAATGGGGCATACATTGTACATGAAACTCTCAAAATCAGAGCAACTTGATCCTCAAACTTTGGAAATGCTGTCTACGTTATCACCAAGGTTTCATAATTGTTACTCCCACATAAACTTCCTAGAAAAATATCATCCTTTTCCTAACATCAGCTTAAACACCTAGTCAACTAGTCCCCTAGTGAGTGAGTAAGAAAACAAAGCACAAAGCAGGACTGTGTCCCTCTGAAACACCACTCCCAACCCTGGCCATATCCTCACAACATATGTAAGCTTTCTAGTGCCTATCTCTCAAGACTATTTCCCATCATTTATCCAACACATTTAAGATACACCCTTCTGGACCCTCATTAGCACAGTAGAGAGCATGTAAGCCTCATAAAACATACTCTTTTCCAAAAGTAATATTTTAAGTCGATTGTATCACAACACTACCACTTACCCATACTGTGTACCGTGGTTCTAAATTACCACAGTCCTTTGCAAAAATATAAGAACAGCTTCCTGGGAAATAATAGTAGATTCCATCAAATGTTTCAAAGTGATATTGACCCCAGGTTTTGCAAATCCCATCTCTGCCACTGCCCATATTTGGAACTGTAAAGAGATAGAATAATGTTAAGTAGAATAAAGCAAATTGCAGCTGTCTCTAATGATGCTCAATCGTGATAAATGATTCTAATTTTCACTAAAAGAAGTATTTTCATTTTGGTGGTCTGTTCTCAGGAAAGAATAACTAACAGGATTATCATGTGCTCTGGAAACTATACAATTCCTTGAAGAATATCAGGGTCCTTAAGTAGCTAGGAAGAAATTGAATTTGTGTTTACAAGGAAAGCTCCAAAAAGAAAGGAAGAGGAGGGAAAATGATACAAGAAAAGGTGATGGCAAATCAAATGAATGGCTTACAAAGGACAGAAATATCACAGGCAGATTGAGAATGAACACCCCATTCTTCACAGTTTTTAAAAATTACCTATGATGGGACCAAGGAGATGATTTAGGAATTAAAGGTGTTTGCTTGAAAATTCTGCTGGCCCAGGTTCAATTCCCCAACCACCCACATAAAGATGGCCAGGCATTCATTTGTAGCATCAATCAAGAGCCACCCTGCCACACACACATAAAAATAAATAATTTTAATATAATATTGTCTATGGTATCTGAACAAAATAACATCTACTGACCAAAAGTGAATCAGTTTTATATGTCTGGAAACTGGGCCTGGGGAGCATTACCCATTCAAATTATCTTGGAATCAGGAAATCATGACTTCAACCTGGCCAATTTTCAAACAATATTTATCTTAAATCAGACAACTTCATCTATTATCATCAGGCCTACCCTGTAGATAACCTTTGATTCAATTTTTTTTTATTTTTTAAGCACTTCGCTTTATAATAATGTAGGAAACAATAACATTTATTAAGCACTCAATAAATGAATCAATATAGGCTAGGGATACATAAAGATAAGGGGCAGTCTGGGTGTCTTTCCTGGTTTTTGTAAAGTATATCTAAATGAATTAAATTTTGCTAACTTAGCTCTACTCAGGAAAAGACAGTGTTTTTATATAAGGCAGTGATCCCTAATACTATGTTTTAACATTTATGGCATATTTTCATAGCATCTCACATGCTCCTTTACAGCAAATCACAAGTTTAGCTATTACACTGCTTATCTATCATAAATTGTTCCCTCCTGAAGATTTTCATGTTCAGAAAGTCAAGAACACATCTACATTATTCACCAATATATTCTTCCACGGCTAAGGAAGATCTTGTACATGCTCAAATATCAGTTGAACAAATTAATATTTGTTCATCATTATTGACCTAAGATCTTATCTTTGACATTGGATAAAATATTTAAAAGAAAAATAATCCTCTGTCCTTGAAAGACTCTCAATGCTATTTCTATTCTATGTATGTACAATACAGCCAGTTAATCCAAAGACAAAAAGAATGAGTGGCTTCAAAGAATGAATCTAATTTACTAAGTAAAAGAGACAAATGAAAATCTGGTCTTAATGGTCTAGTGCTATATAAAGTAGAAAAAAAAAAGTTCTTGATGAAATAGAGATTTATGAGAAGGGAAAATGGGCACATTATTTTCTTTTGCATTGTATCTAAATTACTTCAATTTACTGAAAATTAATTGTGATCTCTCTCATTAATCTACCATGTGATTATCCCAACTTCAAGTAAATGAACAATACTGTGGCAAATTATGACTTAATGTTCTCTTTACTACCCCATAATTCTCTCATAAATATCCCTGAAACTTACCAATCTGGCACCTTGTCCCAAGAGCCTGAAATATTTGACAGTCACATGTACCAGTCTTAGAACAGAAAGCTCCGTTCAGACATTCATGAGGACAGGAACCTGAAGGGAAAACAATGACTTATCTTCTGGCATGCAACACTTCTTATAAACATAGTCTATCAAGATCTAGCTTTGACTAACTGAACTGCTCTTAACTTAAACAGTGCTCTGGGCTTCTTGCCTGGCACAGCTAAAAGAATTAAGCCATCAAACCTCTATCTAGTTCATTTCATTATGTGTGCAGTGAAGCAAGAAAGACAGGCTTTCACATCTCAAAGCGCTCTGAGAGGAAAGGCTAGCCTGCTTCAAGCAATTGAAAGGTCAAGTTCCCATGTAAGGAATACCTGTCCCAGATGATGAGAACCAGAAATACACAAGCCCCAGAGGCTGCCCTGAGCTGAGTTTAGAACACATCCAATGAGCCCCTACTCTAGGAGCAAGCACTATATTGAGAACAGCAAAGCCCATCACAAACTTAAAGAAGAGATCACAGAAAGAATAAAACTTAAGAGAAAAGCTCCCACTTTCAATGAGAATGCTGATATATTTCATTAAAAGTTTGCTTCTTAATATTCAGGTTCCATTCCAAATGATGCAATCTTTAGACTCTTGGCTTAAGGTGAATGAGGTAGAAGTCAATGGTAATGTTGACTGTCACCAGAAATATTCTTTCTTTCATGGAAAGAAAATTGGCCAAAAGAATTAAATAGCAGAAACAAGTAGCTATGAGCACTAAGCCTAATTTTGCCAGCATATCCCAAGGGAGTTCAAGGATGCAGATGAATCACAGTGAAAATTTTTCTTCTATTAAGGAGAATACAAGAGAGAGCTGGCAAAACCCAGGCAGGAAGACTTAAGTAATACATCAGTAGGCTTAGAAAACATCTTTGAGTCAGCATTAGGTATTGCTAAAGAAGGGCCTATCTGGAATATGTCACTTTCATGGAAGATATTTAACTAACTGCAATAATTTACCCACAGCTTTGCTAAAGACAAGAATGAGAAAATCCTGTTAGTCCTTTTCTCTTTAAGTTCCATTGATGTCTCTTTTCATGTAAAAACTCACAAGCCTCTAAGCAAATCTTAGATGAGAAAAAAATTGTTCTAACGTAAACTGTAAATACAGGGAAAAATGGTGTTTCTTCATAAACTTAAAAGCACTTTGGTTTTTTCCTAGGGGAAACATTTGTCTTTTAACTTCAATTATTGTCTTACATTTTTCCAACAAATACATAGACATCTAAATATTTAGGTAAACAAATATGTCTGTTTTGAAATTGTATTTGCAGTCTTGTTTATTCTTCTGAAAACAAATACCAAACCAAAACTATGCCTTTAGGTTCTGTTTGTCTTTAGACATAATGATATGAATTTTTATTTCTTAGATAATATTCAAGTTTGTTTTAAAATTCTGCCTAACAGAAATGGGAAACTTATTAGCAAAACAGAAATGCCAAGAGATCAAAGACCTAGTAAGAGTTTTAGAAAATAACTGGGTTTTTTTGAGGCACAGTGATGTCCTCTCAGGGCATGTACTTGCTATCCATGCCTACAGTGTGTGTTTAATTGGATTTATATAGGAAGTGAGATTAAATTATTACCATGATGGCTCAATAGTCTCCACGACATATATGGAAGTGATCAAAAGTTAATTCAATATGGCCTCCAAAGGGATCTTTTAGAAAATAAACACAAAAGCACAGGTGTAAGTACTGACCTTTTATTTTGCTCTCACCCCAATTGACAGCTTCATGAAAAAAGTATCTTGGAGAACTTGCTTCAAACTTTAGAACAAAGAAATAATTCAAAAGGGTTAAATTATTGAATTTTTTAAATCTGGAAAAAAGCTACAAAACAGAAATTATCAGGTGATACTGCAATATATCTTTGGATGATAGAGACCAATTCCATTCTGTTGTGGTTAGAAGACCTAGGTTCAAGCCTTTGTTTTGTCTCTTCTGTGCCTTTGACAAATCATTTGTCTTCTCTTTCTGCTCTCACTTCCCTTCCCCCTTCCTATGCCCATCACTTCCTTGTGAAAGCATCCTGGTTGGAGGCAATCTCTGGATTAACTGACTGCATGTTAAGGTGCCAGTTCTCAAATGGGTCTAGAAAAAACACTTACATGGTATTGATGGACCAACAGTCAGAGATGACCTGTCTGCACACCACCTGGGAACACACCACCCCAGAAACACCTCCTGACTCCACCATTCCTAGCCTCTTAATGAATGCATTGACTTGTCTTTAAAATGGTAGCAGAGCACATGTAATTCACTCTGCAGCTATGACAACAAAGTAAAACAATGCATGTTAAGCTTCCATATAGAGTCTTCCAAAGGAAGCTAGCAATAAAGGGATATACATTCATCTAAACAACCCTTATAAAACCTCATTAGTTAAGACTTATTAGCAAATAGCTGTGGATTACTAAAGCTAACTGATTAAAGCTCATTATTCCAACTCGGTAACACACATAGTTCAGCAGCACAGTTTTATCAAAAACACTTTCACATTTGTCTGAAGAGAAACACATTTGCCACATGATTCTAAAATTAAGTAGCTGATGACAGAAAAACTGAGCAAGATGAATAGTAAGTAGAAAGCGAGTATGAGAGATGTGGTACAAAGAACAGCATCCCTTCCTCACAGATTCTCATCTTCCACCTGCACGTGACATTTTATTTTTCACAATTCATCTCAGTACATTCTTTTAACAGGAAAAACCACTCCATGCCACGTGAAACTTCTCCCATACTCTCTCTCTCTCCATTTGAGGACTCACTTCCAGTGGCTCCAAGTTCACTTCTTCTTCCTCACAATTGCCCCATGTTTGATTCCTCACTGTTCAATCTCCCGTGTTGGTCTTTCCCACTGTCTTCTAATAAGTTAGATTCATAATAGTCTGTGACCATGATTCTACCAGAACAGCAAGTCTAATTCTTTCCTCCATCATATTGTTACCATCTGCCTCAATGAAACACAGACATCAACATTGCTTGGTTTCTACTGATCTTTCTACATGGCTCCACAGAAGTTTATGCCAGTCCTTATAGTGGAAATCTACCAGTGATCCTTGATGCTCCCAAATGTATAATGATTACAACTTTGTTTCACACTGGCTTAAAACCTTGAACAAATTGTCCAACTTGTTAAGCCCCATTTTCCCAATCTTAAGAAAAGAAATAACAGTTATCTGCCTGATGGAATCATGCATATTATGTGAAATAAGTAAAATATTAATATTAATATTAATACCAGATACATAATAAGGATTATCAAGCTGTGCCTATTGCTGTTGCTGGACAAAAGCTGAGTACATTGGATGGCCCTGGACCAAGACAAAAATATATCATTTGCTTCTGGTGCCATCTAGCCCTTACTTCTTTTATGAAAATTTCAGTGACAGCAGCTTCCAATTGACCCCAGCTTCTAACCTATTTATCCCAGAATCATAACACATTTCACCCATGTAGTTTAACACTCAGCTTTTACCTTTGTAACATACATAAACTTATAATTCTATGCCACTTTGTTAGTTGGGAACATTTTTATTTTTATGTCATAGAGAAACCAGTAAAAAATTCATGGTGACTCTGATTCAATGAGCCAGTTGTACAAAAATGACTTTTTTACAGACATCTTTCCATGTCACATAGAGTTTCTAAATAGCAAGTGCTGTGGTTCTTATTTATATCTCTAGTATGATTCCTAACGTGTCAGGAACAAATACCAACTGAAAAAAAACACATTACTCAAATGAGAACCTCCCCATCGTGGCTGTTGAGAGCTGTGATGGCGGCAGACTGCTGGTGCCCCTTCCAGCTCATTTCAAATTCATCTGGATTTCTGTAGACATGGAGAGCCTCCCAGTTCAAGGCCCACCTTCGCCTGAAGATAAAGTACTAGTAGGACTTCTGGAGCATTTAAGGCTTCCTAGACCCCCCACCCTTGAGTAGTGAGAAACAGAAATTGGTACATAGTTATAATAGCTTTCTTCACCTCTTACAGAAACAAAATTCTAAGACATGTGCTACACAGGTCCTCATAGGGTCTCCAATAAGACCAGGTCCCATATGCCTACAGCAGAAAGCCCCTCGTTAACACACCCTAGATTGCTTTCTCTTCCTTCCTCCTCTTCTTTTGCACTTCCCAAATAAATAGCTTGTGCCTAAGTCTAGGTCTCACTGCCTGCTTTCAAGAGAATTTGCTGAAATGTAAAGAATGCCCAGGAGTGGTGCACATGTTCACATAACTGACAAAGAGAACAGCCTATTCCTGCTCCTCTGACTAAGCCTCCACGGGAACATAAGCAGTACAGAGACATGCTGTGTAGATGGAGGGTCAATGTAGCATGCACACACATGCCATTTATAGAAGTCTTTGTCTAGCCTTCCATTACTCACCTCATTGCCAGCATATTTCTGAGTACAGTTACCTATCCATTGTTGCTATTTTCTTTTCTCTTAAAGTTCTATTTATTTATTTGAGAGAGTCACAGACAGACAGAGATAATGGGTGTGCCAGGGTCCCCAGCCACTGCTAACAAACTCTGGACGCATGTGCCACCTTGTACATTTGGCTTACTTGGGTCCTGAGGAATCGAACCGGGGTCCTTTGGCTTTGCAGGCAAATGATTTAACCACTAATCCATCTCTCCAGCTCCATCAATGCTATTTTCTTACAGAAGAGGATGAACCTGGACACAAATGGCCCTAAGACATGAGAAAACCTGATCTTCAGCACTGCAATGCATGACTGTGACTTCATTGCCTCTGTAACGTTTCTTCTTCAAAAACGTACTGAGACATTAAGTGATTCTGATGCTTGACCCTGGCTAGAGGAAACAGAAGTACTAAGTTTCCTGCTCTTCATTTGTCCTAATATGGAAATTAAGGCAAGGTAAGTGCATCCCTCCCTTAACAACAGAAGAGCAGAAGAGAAGCATTAACAGAACTCCTTTAGGGGAAATTACATGAATCTTAACAACATGTATATGGGCAGTAATCTATAATTCTGTACATATGGCACTTTATACTGCACCCCTGTGAGGGGCCATTTCACAGGTTCCTCGATCTAATGTGTTTACTAGAATTCAATTTTTCTCAAAACAAGTTTACCTAGTCATGCAGGTGGCCCTCTGTGGTTAATATGATCTAGGTTAAGAGTATACTTAAATTTCTCAGAGGAAAAATAAAGTGACTTTAACTATTTCACATAGTATGTACTTGTGTGTTGTCATATTTAATCTTGTCTACTTGAAAATTAGAATGATCATAAGGACATATGTTGTAGTGCTGAGCATGTCTGCAAGGGATTTTCTATACTAGGTGAGGTGAGTCATGCTGTTCAATGGGCTAGGGATTCTGAGCTGCATTAAAGCAATAGACACTGAGCAAGAGCATTCCTCTCTCTCTCCCTCTCTCCCTCTCTCCCTCCCTCTCTCTCCCCCCCCCCTCCTTCCTGATTGTGAACATGGTGTGACCAGCTCTGCTTCATGCTCCTGCCACCATGCTTTCCTGGCCATGAAAAGCAGAACTTCAAACTGTAAACCAAACCAAACCCTCCTTTAAACTGCTTCTGCTCAGGTATTTGAGCAGCAAATGAGAAAGTGACTCATACATGTACATAAAATATATTTTTGAGATAATCTACTACTTAGCCCAGGCTGCCCTCAAACTCACAAGCCTCCTAGCAACACAGACTCACAGATACAAAATATACCTTGAGGGATGAAGAGATGGCTCAGCAGTTAAGGCACTTGCCTGCAAAGCCTGAAGATCTGACTTTGATACCCATAAAGCCAGATGCACAAAGTGGTACATGCATCTAGAGTTCATCTGTAGTGACTAGAGGCCTTGGCATACATATTCTCTTTCTCTCTCTCCCTCTCTCTCTCTCTCTATATATATATATATATATTTGCCTTTCTCTTTCTCAAAATTAGGTAAATAAGTAAGAATTTTTTTAAATAACAAAATACATCTTGAACTGAAAATAGTATTTGGTTCATTTCCATAAAAAATCCTTTGCCATTCTAATCCAATATAAAAAGGCTCTCTAATCTTCAGCAGAATTAGATTAGTTCCATCTTCTAGATTACCATAGCAGATTTCACCCCAAAGAAATGTCTTTCCTATCTTAAATCTATGGCTTCCTATCTTTTATGACAAAATATTTTCTCAAACACCTTCATTTGAACATTTCAACTATAGTTTGACCCTGTAGTAATGACAGTCATTTTATCCAGTATCATTTATACAAAGGGAGTTAGTTCTCCTCAAATTCAATGGTGAACTTTTTTTCAAAGGTTATCCCTTCAAAAACACCCATCATTTAGATTTTCAGAAGAGATGAGAGTTGTCTGTCAGGTCACTGGGAAGTGTGCAGTATTCTCTCATGGTATTTATCAAGTCCATTTTTATATATGCTTGTGCGTGTTAACTTTATCACCATCTTCCTACCTAATGTATTTAATTTCAAAACCAATTCAAATTTTCAAGCAAGCAAATGAGATCCCATCCCCATGAACATTTTAAGTCTGTGAGGAGGTTGCTGAGGGTCATGGAGAAAGTGTTTCCCATCCACTGAGCACATTGGAAGGTCACAGAACAGAAGTGACTGCCTCTTCCTCCTCCTTCCTGCCTTGTTTTTAGCATTTCATTTCCCTTCACAGAGGTCTCTTTGTTCAAGTGACAGCAGAGTCCAGAGCAGAATGGATTATTTCTCTGCCTCATTCCATCCCAGGCATAACCTACCTGAGCTGCTAAAAGAGCTCTTTTCTGTCGATTTTCATTAAACTCATTTCTGGAAGAAAACACAAAGAACTTGTGTAGTCAAAGGCCCCTAGGCAACCTGAACAAGCCTTTCCCAAGAGGGAGTGGGTGCTTTGCTGCTGATTTCCATCACTTTATCAAAGAGGTCTTTCTTGGTTTAACATTTAAAAGGGCCCCCGCCCCTTTCTGGAGGGTAAGATTTAGGTGGTGGTGCTGTCTCATCTTACAAAATTCAGGAGTGTCCCCAAATCTCTTCAGTCTCTGATTTTAACTGAATTTTAGGAAAGAACTATAAGATTAAGAAATAATCTGGTGTAATGCAGCAGCACCAACAAGCATAATATTTTCTCCACAAGGCTTCATAAATCTGGTGGTCAGTATTTGTCAAGACTATGTACTTTTTCCACACATAATATTCAGTTCCCATCTGCTCCATGTCATAAGGGCAGATGAACATAAATGTAAGGGCATCTGCCATTTATCAAAATAAAATGATTAATTCACTAAGCTATACATTTGATTCATGTTTCACATTTATGTGTTATTTTATCAATAAAATTTTTATTTAAAAAATTAAATAAATTTAATGCTGCTTTTCATTACACAATAAATTTAGTCCAAGCATGATTTCCATTACTGATTGCCAGAACCAGCTTGTTCTTTTTATCAGTTGTTTTAGTTTATATTAACAATATAGTGCATATGCATTCAATAATGCATGTCAACAATAAAAATTACTGGACAAACTTCTTTACAAACCTTTGACAAAAATGAAATGAAAATAAAAATCTCTTTAGTAGCTATGGTCAGTGGATACTACCAAGAGCTCCTCTTGGAATTAAAAGAAAAGGAAATACTTTTGCTTCGTAAGTAAGGAAAATAATGCCTTTTTTTTTTTTTAATTTCGGAAAATGTTTCAAAGGACTGTATCACATGCTTTCTTGTAAATATTTCACTTGTTATTTTCAAAAATCGATATGACTTTCCCGTGCACTTGGCCCAGTGCCCACTAGCTTTATGCTTCAGAAGGCGGAAAGGACAAGAAGTACTCACTCGGGTGTTCCTGTCAGTGTGGGTGATGCACAAATAGATCCTGGCAGAGATGAATCCATATACAAGCAAGAAGGAAAAACATACATAAATATTCTTATCACTGTTGTTATCTAATAGATCACATTGAGCTAAGTTCTACAATTTCAATTGAAATTTGCTGTTAACCTATTTTGTACTTCTTAGAGGATTCTCACCAACCAATGTTCTATGATACCCTGAAATAACTAACTGATGGTCCAGAAAGCATCTTCATAATACATATATTTACAAAGATATATAAATGAGGCACAAAACTTGAAATCAGAGAGCTGTTTTAGTTCTGGCCCTACCACTCAGCATTTGCCAAGCTTAAATAAGATACCCAATAAGCCACAAAATTATGGTGTTGGGCAAGTTGATCTCCAGTGTCACATTTAGCATAGCACTCTATCTCCCTGAGATTTATGTCATTGCTACAATTGGGAGATAATGACCTGGTTATCTCCTGTCTTTTACACTTTAGGAATGTTTCCCATTTTTCCCACAGGTTCAAAACACGGGGCCCTTTTTAAGAAATTAAAACCTAACACTTAAGTGCAAATTCATGCCTTCCTGAAGAAAATATCTCATAAAAATCAATTTATAGTTAAAATTGTTATAGAAATAATAAAAAATAATTTGCAGAATCACATGCTAAAGTTGTTTCTCTAAAAATCCTTTTGACCATGTTAGGATTTGATGACCTGACAGAAGTTTAAGAACTCAATTTCTCTTCATTGGAAAATTTCAAATGATTATATTATTAAATCATGTTTTAGAAGAGAAAAAGTTAAAATCCATGTATATTATGACCAAAGCATGGTTTTAAAATGGTCACTTAAGAAGACTCACAAGATAATAAAATGGTAAATTTTTTAAGTTTTTACATGCTTAAGGATGTTCAGTAAGATTACTTGGATGTCATACCCATTCTAATGACTTTAAAATGGTTGATAATATAAAGAGATGCTATATTGATTTCAAGAGAGACTAAAACATGCTAAATGAAGGTAGAAATGCATGATAAGTTCTTACCTTGTAATGAAAACAGCAGTGTATAAAACAAGAAAATACTCCAAAGTATCATTAAATTGAGTTTCCTCACAATGTTCATTTCAGTGTAGACTTTTCCCTGAAATGCATCCACGTTGTTGGTCTTTCCTACTATGGCATCTTAGAAGTATAAGTATTTTTATGTGATTGAGCTCAAATAAACACAGTTACGGAATAAAGGAATTGAAAGAAGCAGCCCAGGCTTTCTAACCACATAGAGCATCTGAAGCTTGCAAACTTGCAGTCAGCCTTTTGGCTGAGTCCCTCATTAGCAATGCATGGCGTCTTACCTGAGCTGGTATTAGTTACACCCTCCTACATGCCTGTCCATCATGCATGGTTTTAGCCTATATTCGCCTTTTATAATTGTAAGAGACAGGCATATCAGAACAATTAATTTATATTTTAATGTTATGAGATCTACATGATTCTCATATTCATTGATTCTGTGTTTTTAATTTTTATTCAAAAACTAGTGTCCTCTGGGGGGAAAAAAAGGTGAAATAAAATCTGATCAGCCATTCTCAGAATACTTTGATGTTCTTATATTTTTCTTAAAGAATTTAAAAGTAGATTAAACTACACACATATATTTTCAACTCAAATCCCATTATAATATAGTCTAAGTTAACATTTCCACTGGCCCACAGATCTTTCTGTTGAATACTCTAGAACAAGCATAAATTTGTTCATTATTCTAAAATTCGGCTTTAAAAAAGAAAATTAAAAACTCACCTGGCCCTGAAAACCTTTCCTTCATATCCTACCTTTCCATCCTCTGTGACAAATGCTTAATGAGAGCACAAAGAAGTGCCTCCTGATACAGCAGTGGGAGCACTCTTCTCTACAAGCAAGTCGCTTCTCAGATCAGCGTCAGACAAGAAGTCTCACCTTGCATAATAGATACTCTCTAAGCCCACTGATGAATGAAAGCCATGTTTACCCAATGGATGAAGATCCCGTGAGTTACCTGCATTGTTAACAGATGGAATATGATAGTAAGACATGTCTTCTTACTGAGGAGCCACCATAGCAAAGTTATTAATACCTTGTGTTGTGCAAATAATTCTTTTGCATTACCTTCCAACCCTTTTTTGTAAAATATTCTAGGTATCTGAACATATCAACTGACCTAGAATCCACTATATAAAGTTTCCTGTTAATGTCACAAGATCAATACTTACTTTTGCTCTAGATGGTCTTAATTCCTTTCTATTAATAATATAACAATTAATTCCAGGAACCAAGAATAGATGTGTATCCACTCAAGAAAAAAAATTAATCATGAAACACACACAAATACCACCAAAAGTATAAAGTACCTATGTGCCTTTCTAAAACACACATTTACACACACACACACACACACACACACACACACACACACACTTTGAGCTTGTTTTATTTGTTTGTTTTGTTTTTTGAGGTAGGGTCTCACTTTAGCCCAGGCTGACCTGGAATTTACTATGGAGTCTTAGGGTGGCCTCAAACTCGTGGTAATCCTCCTACCTCTGTCATTTTGAGCTTTTAATGGATAGATATAAGTATAGAAAGTATTTAATAATAATTACTAAATTTTTTTATTGTCCTATTACTCTTGAACGAAGTAGACACATATCTATGTCTGCATAGATAATTCACATAATAAATTACATTTACATTTTGAAATTGATCTATTATTATATGTCTACTAGACTATAATCAAACTATAAAATTACCAAGGTCCTTAAAATGTAAATATAGGATAAGTAGAAAAGTTAAGGTTGTGTTTATAATATAATAATAGTCCTCCAAAGTATTTTCCTAAACTACAGAAAGCAAATTTTTATGAATATGTGTCTGTATATATGTGCATAAGCATGTATAATGTCTGTGTATATATAGGTACTTGTATGTGTATTCACAGATGCACATGTCATGTGTGTACACATGCATGTAGACACCAGAGGACAAACTCAGGGGTCATCCTCGGGTATACAGCCCACCTCCTTTGATACAAAGCCTTTGACTGGATTGAAGCTTGCTAAATAGGCTGGACTAGCTATCCAGTGAACCCCAGGGATTCTTCCTGTCTCTGCCTCCCTACTTCTGGCATGTGCCTCCACATTCAGGTCCCAATGCTTAAAAGTCAAGCACTTTATCTCCTAGTCCATGAAGCTAATTTTTACACAAAATGTTTATTATTAAAATTAAATTTTTAATTTTTTCTCACAATTTATAATAATTTCTCTTGTTTTCATAGCTTCACATATAAATTAGCCACTATTATGAAGAAGTACAAATCATACCTCAGAATTTTTCCTCAATCTAATAACTTGACTTTTGTCTCTAAACTTACATTTTCTTACAATTAACACATGTCTAGAAATGAAATCAAAGTTAAATTATAGGATTCAATAAAATAGTTGGATTAGATTCTTGGTTATTTAAAATGTACCTAGAGTTTTCTGAGAAAAGGTAAGTTGAAAGCATAAGAAAGCTATGTGACATGTATATGTTGCACATATAAACTTTGATACTATGTGAAATTAAAGTGCTATAATTTAACCCCAAATTTCATAAAGCATCTTTAAATGTCTTACTCAATAGTATCACAGCAGTTTTCACTGAATGAAGTTGAAAATTCCAAGTTTAACTTATATGCCTTTTTTGTTACTGTTTTTCTGGCTTTAAACTATATCTATTCAGAAACCACATGGTGTTTTATAAAGAAAAAAGTAGAAATTCTTGAAAAACAACTCCTCAGAGCAATAATTCTCTTACTGTTTCTTTCCTCTTTTCTCCCTCTATCCAGGCTAGTAATAAATAGGAAAATTTAAAAAGGAGAATGCACAATGGTAAAGAAAGCCATAGCAAAAATCCCAAGTTCTTTTTCAACTAGTTGCATTATGAACTTGTTACCTGAAATGGTAGTCTGCATGAAAACAAACAAAATAAACTTTCATGAATAGCTACAATAGAACAGAGAGTCTAGATGAAAGATTAGACCCAGAGACATAGAAAAGGAATGTATGACTATTGCGACGTGTGATTATTACTGTCAGAATGACAGCTTTTATATTTCATTCTACCCTAACAAAAGAACACTGGCAAGCATGAGTCAGCCATCCATTTATGAAGAGATATTAAGTTCATAAGGAGTCTGAAGCAACCGCATAATGTGAGTAATAAACAGTTCCCTTTCTGATAGCAAAGCACATTTTCCCACACGGAATATGATCTTTAGAAAATTGACACCTTATGACCTATTGACCTCAACACACCACACTAAAAACAGCCATCAAGAATGGGAAAATTCTGACCTTAGGGTATGTATATCAATAATAAATGGGTATGGAAATGAAATTTGTCATCTTTGAGAAAAGTCATTTCTTCAGTGACTTACATAACACTCCTTGGCATGGATTTAGATCAAATCTAGAGAACTTAATATTTGAATCTCAAATTCCTCTAGTGAAATCCAATTATTCTTCACTTGATTTACTAAGCCTACACATTGTAGGCTTTGTGATTTTATCCAGAATTCATCTTACTGTTGAACTACCAAAATGTATCCTATAGCTTTGATTTGAGATGGGTTTTACCACCTGGAATTTCACTGCCTTATTATAAGAAGGAAAGTTTGTAGAATTCTCTTCTTGCTTTCAGGATATGTGTTATGTGACAATTTCTGGATGTTTTATATAATTCAATCTAGATGTGGAATCTATCTTAGCTTTCCTGAATAAGGTCATAATATATTTCATGAGTAGTATCTATATTGGTCATGAATTCAATTTAAAGTTTATATCCAGAAGTTAATGTGTTATAATTTATTTGGACATTCATATGGTATTCATGTGGTTGTTATGGTAGCATTTATTTGCACTATTTAAATGATAGGTTGAAATAAACAATTTCCTACCAACTAAAATTCTCCCTTAACATTTTAGCAGGTAATGCAAGACTTTCTGTACTTTCCTGCATTCTCTAACCTACTTTCTTATTCCATCTCTTCTATGCATAGTGAAATGAAATAAGTATTTATTATATGAATGAGTTGGTTTCTCATATTTGATACCAGTTTATATCTTCATCAGGTGCATGTGCCTGCTTGAGAATTGCTGTGATATCACAGTATTTTAATTTCTCAAGAAGTGGTAGCAATTCTCATTCTACTGTTTGCCATAAACAAAACTTACATCAAGGTGAATACCTTAATGGTTTTCTACTTTTACATGTTGGATTCTCATCTAGTATGATTAAGGATATGTTCTTCTAAAAGAGATTCTGAGCTACAGCCAAGTGAACTAGAGATTTTCTTGTTAATTTCTCAGTTTCAATGTTCCTAGACTATAGAGTATGAGTTCAGATCTTGAATTTAAAGTGAAAAAGAATCAAGTCCAATTTCTGCTTTGTTTCTGGTCTCTATTGCAACTTCCTACATCTCTGTGAAAGCATCCAATGATTTCATGGCTGACTATTTTACTTAGGATATCCAAGTATTTCATAGATGACAAAATTTGAGATCATACAATCTGACATATTGCCAAACACAAAGTTCCAACCATCAAGAAATGTGCTTTAATAGCTTCACTGGTGCAGCCCTGTGGGACACAGAAGTCATTGGTGGTGAAAATAGTGGGCATTGCAAGCCTCAGGTTTGGCCAGCCAGGCCAAATCACAAAATTGGTGCAATAGTAGCATGTCTGTGATGGAAGAAACCAACTGTTCTCTAATTGGACTAAAGGCCTGCTATATGGAAGGGAATACATGCCTGGTACTGAAAACCCAGTCAAAAGTTTATGGTGGGTTGCCAAGTATGATGGCGCATGCCTTTAATCCCAGTACCCAGGAGACAAGTACCCAGGAGGCAGAGGTAAGAGGATCACTATGAGTTCAAGGCCACTCTGAGACTGCATAGTGAATTCCAGGTCTGCCTGGGATAGAGCGAGACTATACCTCGAAAAAACAAAATAAATAAATAAATAAAAGCCTATGGTGGGGGACAGATCATGAGCCTTAGGAGTGTAAGGCCTGCTCTTGTCTGGCTGAAGGCATATATTATGCACACCAAGCTATGCTGTAAGCACTTTGCTTAATGTTCATACCCATATATTGATGCTACTCCCACTTCTGCTTAGAGAAGCTTCTCTTTTCAACTGGTGGTAACCACTGCAATGACCCAAAAGGAAACATAGTGCTAAGAAGTGACAGATGAATGTTGTGGTGGTTAGATTCAGGTGTCCCCTTAAACTTAGGAGTTCTAAATGCTAGGTTCCCAGCTGACAGAGATTTGGGAATTAATACCTCTTGAAGGTAGTATATTGTTTGGGAAGG
This sequence comes from Jaculus jaculus, assembly GCF_020740685.1. Taxonomy (NCBI): domain Eukaryota; kingdom Metazoa; phylum Chordata; class Mammalia; order Rodentia; family Dipodidae; genus Jaculus; species Jaculus jaculus. Next base: position 123,678,364 of record NC_059107.1, on the reverse strand, counting down.
GCTAAAGGGTATTATATCCTGCTCCACCTTGCTTATGTTTGGCACATTCTCCTATTCCTGTTGTCTACCTGATGTTGGCCAGGAGGTGATGTCCACCCTCTGCTCATGCCGTCATTTTCCCCTGCCATTATGGAGCATCCCTTTGAGTCTGTAAGCCAAAATAAACCTTTTTCCCACAAACTGCTCTTGGTCAGGTGATTTCTACCAGCAATAAGAACCTGACTGCAACAATAAAGTTGGTACCACAGAAGAGGGACTGCTGCTAGACAACTGACTGGGTGGCTTTGGCCTTTTGGACCTGATTTTCAAGAGGAATGTGGAATTATTTGAAATCTTGGCTTAAGAGACACCTTGCAGTGCTATAAGTACAGCCTGATGAACTATTGTGGTCAGAGTAGAAAGAAAGACCTGAATGCAGTAAGAACTATGGACTGTGATGTTTGGCTTTGCCTGGAGTAGGCTACAAGCAGTTTGTGTGAGAAGCTTGCTGTTATGCTCATGTCCTGAGAACTTATGCAGGGTTGTTTTGCATAGACATGGACTGGTATAAGCAAAGGGATATAGCACAAAAAAATAAAATAAAATAAAATCTTTGGGCCAAAACTGCTGCCTGTTCATCTGTAATTGTACGTGAAAGTACAATCACTGAGATTTGGCCAGCTGACCTGCATTGGGACAACAGAAAGAATGTAATCTTTGAAGGGACTTGAATGTTGAAGGAATGTCCTGTCCTTCAAAGTCTGGTTTATTTCCCCCTGAATTAAACATTGGCACCCCACCTGGTATTACAGAGCATAAGAAATGCAAGATAGAGGAGATCATTGAGTTTGCTACATGGTCTTGTGTTTTGTAAACTGCCATGGGCAGTGTGAAGCAGATTTACTGGATGCCTGCATGGAGACCAGACGGAGCTGTGAGGATGGACCATGGGTTGCAATGAAGACCCAATGAAGATGCCAGGCCATGAGATGGCTTCTAAGGAGAGCTGCTGTCCCAAATTAACTTTTCCAGGACTTTGAGTAGCCTAGCTGGAGGGGTGGAATTGGAACTCCAGAAACTTGTTGCTGGTTAGAATTACTGGACTTGGAGACTTGACACTGGCTAGAGTTTTTAGACTTATTGCTACAGAGTTTGATGTTTGCCCTATTTAAATCTTGTATTGGTTGAATATTTCTTTTCTATACCCAATGCCATCATTTGCAGTGTGAATGTTTACTCTGTGCCATTATGGGTTTTTGAGGTTCTTTTTTGGTACTATAGTTCAGTTAAAAGACCTTAGACTGTGGGGATGATTGAACATCATTAGGACTGATAAAAACTATGGGAACCTGGGCTGGAGAGATGGCTTAGTGATTAAGCACTTGCCTGTGAAGCCTAAGGAGCCCAGTTTGAGGCTCAATTTCCCAGGACCCACGTAAGTCAGATGCACAAGGGGGTGCACACATCTGGAGTTCTCTCTATCTACCTCTTTCTCTCTGTCTGTTGCTCTCAAATAAATAAATAAAAATAAGAATAATTTTTAAAAAAAACTATGGGGAGGGTATGGTAGCAGCACTCAGGAGGCAGAGGTAGGAGGATTGCCATGAGTTTGAGGCTACCCTGATACCACAGTGATTTCCAGGTCAGCCTGAGCTAGAGTGATGAGCTAGAGTGAGACCCTACCTCAAAAAAAATAAATAAATAAACAAATAAAACTATGGGGATTTTTAAAGTTGGACTGAATGTATTACATTTTACATCATGGATAGTTATCAGTTTAGGGAGCCAGGGGTGGAATATGGTGGTTTGATTCAGGAATTCCCCATAAACTTAGGTGTTCTGAATGCTAGGTTCCCAGCTAATGGAGATTTGGGAATTAACACCCCTTAGAGGCAGTGTATTGTTTGGAGCAGGCTTATGGGTGCTATAGCTAGCTCCCCCTTGTTAGTGTTTGGCACACTCTTGTCCCGTTGTCCAGCTAATGTTAGCCAGGAGGTGATGTCCACCCTCTGCTCATGCAATCATTTTCTCCTGCCATCATGGAGCTTCCACTCGAATCTATAAACAAAGATAAACCTTTATCCCAACAAGCTACTCTTGGTCAGGTGATTTAGGCTAGCAATGTGAACCTGATGGCAACAATGTTCAGCACTGAAACATCTCTATCACACCTTCTAAGGCTCAGGTCCATTGTGGAAGAGTTGGCAGAAAAATGTAAGAGCCAAAGGAAGGGTAGGACTGCTTACAATGTGATCTTCCAGATAGAAGTTGGCCTCAATATCCATGACCTCACATTGCCTACCACTACCTTTACAAGACCCTCATAATAGGAAAAGATAACATCAAAATAAAAAGACAAATGGAGAGAAGGAGGGTATATGATGGAATGTGGATTTGTGAATGGGAAAGTGAGAGAGGGGAGGGAATTATCATGGTTTATTGTCTGTTAATATAGAAGCTGTCAATTAAAAATAGTTAAAATAGGGCTGGAGAGATGGCTGAGCGATTAAGTGCTTGCCTGTGAAGCCTAAGGACCCCAGTTCAAGGCTCAACTCCCCAGGACCCACATTAGCCAGATATACAAGGAGACACACACGTCTGGAGTTCATTTGCAGTGGCAGGAGGCCGTGGCATGCCCATTCTCTCTCTCTATCTGCTTCTTTCTCTGTCACTTTCAAATAAATAAATAAATAATTTTAAAAAGTTAGAATAAAAAATTCAAAATAAAAACAAAAAATGTGCTTTTCTTTCCAGGCATTTTAAGTATTTGTCTTCTTTCCTTGACAACTTGATTACAACTTTTCAATTTCTTAGCTTCACTATACGAAAAATTTATTACAAACAAACAACCCCAAATTTATTTAAAGAAAACATACCAAAACATTCTAGTAAAGTTATCTGAATTATAAAACAAAACAAGTTATATCTCTTAATTTCATGATTGGACGATGGATTTCGATAATAACAAGATACCAGTTCACACTCCTGACACACCAATTTATGACAATTTTCTCTATAAACACTGCAGAGTGGCAGACATCTGTTTATAGTGCACTTCCTCTGAACTGAATTATCTTTGCAGATATTATATTAATTTAATTATCAGCAGAGTACAAATCAATATGAAAACATCACAGAAGAAACTAAGATCTTCATTATTATTTGAGAGTCAAACAAAGGTTGGTCAGACCCTCAAAATGCCCCCGTTATCTTAACTTGACCCTTACTCCCAGCCTGAATTAGATTCATACTGAGTTACATACAAAATTCTTATCATTATCTCCCAAATGCAGCAGTGAAAATACCTGAGTTCCCTTGGAAGGCTTTCTTCAGTATTCTCTTCAAACAAGATAAGTTTATCAGCTTTACTGAGACTGCAGTGGGAGCTCTCTAACTTAGAGTGTGTTAAGAATTACCCAGAGGGGAGACTTACCTAGGGAGCATATTAGACACACAGATTCCCAAACCCACCTCCTCTAGATCTCAGGGGTTCTGATTGAGTCTAGGAGCAATGGGCATTTGTATTTTGATAAACACAAAATCTAGGTTTAGGGAAATTATAGACAAAACAAGCAGGAAAAGGAGTATAGGCAAATTATAAATACTGGAGAACTGACAAATTCCTCTGGATGACAAAGAAGCAGGAGGTTTGAAGAAAAAAAAACCAGCAGAGATTAAATCCCAGACTCAAGATATTTTATTTTATTTTATTACTGTTTCAATACTCCCTGTATGAGGAAACTCCTCCCACTCACAGCTGCTTCTCCTTGACAACACGACTTCATGACCATCACTAACAGGTGAGATACGTTCTCCCTTCCCCACCGCCTGGGCAAAGATGTCATGTCCTAATTCCCAGAAACTGGGAAGTTTATTATTCATGGAAAAGTGGCTTTTACAAGATGTTGATGTGGGGAAATTACCCTAGACAACTTGTGTGGGTTCAGTGTAATCACTGAGATCCTGAAAATAAGAAAGGGCCAGCAGAGGTAAAGTAAGAAACTCAAAGATGGAGGGAACCAACTGTGTCTTCCCAGCAAGGCCATTTCAGACTTAAGATATGCAGGCCTCCCACTGACATTTGTATTGTGTCATTCCACTCTTTGTTTAATGCACACATATCATATCTCTCCAAGAGTAGGCACCTGATTCTAAGCAAAATAAGCTAAGGTGATCCTAAAATTGATCCAGTTCTTCCTTGGATACTTAATGGATTTAAAAAAAATTTAAAGATTGTGTCTTGTCATTAGTTTGTTGGTCCTTGAACTGTTGGTCCAGGCAGAATCAAAGATGGTGGCTACATTTCATCCATGTGTATAATGTTAAATAAACAAAATCAATTAGATATTTTTTCAAAGAGAAGTAAAAGAATGAAGTAATTTTCAGAAAGAAGTAAAGAAGCGATTTCAATGACTGCATCCAATAGCTATCTTCTTGACTAAGTTAAGTTGATTAGGCTTTTACTCCTTGATAGGCAGTGATTCATAACTGAGACAAAGGGACAGAAAAACAAAAACAGGGCAGCTGTAATGTAAACACTGAGCCACCTCTCTAGCCCAGAAAGCCCATTTTTTGACTGAACACTGTTATCAATGTAGAAAACCCCTGTTTACCAGACAAGCAACGTTGTCTACGTAGGTGCCTGAAGAAGAACAGAGCCAGATGGGCTCAAAGAAAAACAAGGCCTAGTGTGGCTGAAGCCTAACAAATGAGGAGAGCCTGGAACAAGGCTGGGAGGTGGTACAGCAAAGTGTGCTCGCTCGAGAGATTTGCACCATCCAAGAATCATGCACTTCATCCCAAAAACTGGTTGTTTGGTTGGGTTTGGTTTGGTTTGATCCTGTTATATAATCCAGCCTGACTTAGAACTTATTATACAAGCCAAACATGAAATCCTCCTGCCTCAGTCTCTTGAGTGCTGGGATTATGTGCACCATTACATCTGTCTTCAGGTGACTATTTTAAAGCTGAGTGAAACTATATCACAGAATATGAAATGTAGAAGATATAGACAAAGAGGAAGCTTGACAGAGATCATTCAAGAAAGCCAGGAATTCTCTCTCAAGGAATTTCTAACCAACAGCATGGTAGAAAACAACAGAGCATTTCAGCCACACTACTGCCGTTCTCCTTACAATTCCATGTATATGGTCTTCATTTAGGATCTGCCTTCGAGGTCAGATTGGTTAGGCCAAAAAAATATGGAAAATAGATATAGAAATATATATCTATACTTATAATAGTTTCAAGCATATAAACCAGATTTTTGTTGTTGTTGTTGGCAAAAAAGAAAACAATAAGCCAGACATGGTAACTCATAACTTTGTCTCCATGACACAGGATGCCGAGACAGGTTCAGGAGTTTAGCAACAGGAGTTCAAAACCACATGGGCTACATAGTAAATTTAAAGTGAAATAGCTTACATGAGAAGCTGAAATAAATAAATAAATAACAATAAATTTGTTAACCAAGTTTTTCCAAAAAAGAAAGTAATTTTCTATAATTTTAATCTCCCTTTTTTATATATTAAAATGCAAAGCTGAAGAACTGGATCTTAGAATTTCATATGACAGACTTCCAGTGAGACCAGAAAAAGAATGTAACTAAAACACATTGCTCACAGGTAAGACTGTGGAAAGTAAAAATAACCATAAAAAAGTAAGAAAATGACTCCACTCAAGACACTCTGAAAGTTGAAGCAAACTATGGATAAGCAGAAAGATGACCTGAGGTTTATTTGCCTGGGAAGCTTTGAAGTCCACTGCAGAGATGAGACCACATGTCTCCAAGGGCACACTGTGCAAGTGAGTTGGTGCCTTAGAAGTTACAAGAGGGTCACTTCAGTTTCATAATACCACAGGTTATGCTTTCTGGCCATAACTTCATAGACAGACCTCAGAGGGCTCCCCAAAGCCAGGGAAAGCTGATATAAACTCCTGTCTCTTTTTTATTTATTTATTTATTTATTTATTTATTTATTTATTTATTTAAGAGCGACAGACACAGAGAGAAAGACAGATAGAGGAAGAGAGAGAGAATGGGCGTGCCAGGGCTTCCAGCCTCTGCAAACGAACTCCAGATGCGTGCGCCCCCTTGTGCATCTGGCTAACGTGGGACCTGGGGAACCGAGCCTCAAACCGGGGTCCTTAGGCTTCACAGGCAAGCGCTTAACCGCTAAGCCATCTCTCCAGCCCAACTCCTGTCTCTTGAGAAAAAAATCAACTAGTAGTATAAAGCGGGAGTGACAGCAACTCTCAGCAGCAGAGCATTAGAAATGAGATCACCTGTGTAGCAGAGATGAGATTACCAGCCCAGGAGGAGCCCAGGCCAGCCACTGGCAGTGAAGCCCAGCATGATTTCAGAGAATTCCAGCCCCACCTAAGATCCTACCTCGCAAAGACAGTTACGGACAAGTGAACCATCTCTGTCCCCCACATTTATATGCCAACAGGAAAAGAGTCTGAATTCTGAAAGGCATTTATTGGAGTCATCCAAATAAAGCAGCAAATTGTGGTCTAAGATCGACTACAGGGAAAAAATGATTCATTGTACAGCTGAGACATCTTCTTTCCCACTATATTTATACATAACAATATCATGAAGACAGCTGTGACAGATGCTATGTGAAGTGTTTTGTTGAAAGGCCATAGTATCTTAGAAGACAGAACTGAGGTTCAAGGTAATCATCTCTAGGAAAATTGCACTTTACTGCATCCTGTGAAAAACAAGAAATGGTGAAATAAGCAACGGAAAGGAGAGAGGAGCTGTGGCTTGTTCCTGACATACCCAAACCATTACTCACCATCTCATCCTCACATCTCACATGCCCACCAAAGTCCAGGGTAATTCCAGACACACCTCCAGCCCCAAGCTCACTGATCAGTGGAGAAAAAGCCAGCCTGAGCTGGAGAGATGGCTTAGCACTTAAGGTATTTACCTGCAAAGCCAAAGGACCCAGATTTGATTTCCCAGGACCCACATAAGCCAGATGCACAAGGTGGTGCATATGTCTGGAGAGTTTGTTTGCAGCAGCTGGAGACCCTGGAGTGCCCATTTTCTCACTATCTGCCTCTCTTTCTCCTTCTGTCTCTTTCTCAAATAAATAAATAAAAATAAAAACATTTTTTAAAAAGAAAGAACCAGCATAAGCTCTGAATATGTGAAGGACTGGAGCTAAACTTACAAGGGTGACTGCATTGTCAGCTGAGTTGGACACAGTGACCATGAATAGTCAAGAGAATGTACTTGTGGCAGCAAATAGCTCAGTTCTGCTCTTTCCGTTCTGTCTGGTGTAGATGTTCAGCAGCCAGCTGTAGGGAAAGTAAAGAACTATAATTTGTAGGTTTCCATTATATAAATCTTCCCACTATGGCCAACTTTGAACTACAACATGATTCTAACTGGCTCATAAAATTCCCATGGATTTAATAATCAGCTTTCATGAGCCAGTAAAACCTGGCTCCAGCACAGCACTGGTACCCTGTTAAAGAGCCTTGGTTAGGCATTGTCAGTATCAAAATCTTATTTGAGTGGACCCCACAAACAGTGAACTTTTACCTAAGCAATATACATTGTGATCTTCAAAAGAGTAGAACATTAACAAGTCAAAGACTAAGTTGAATAAAAATCACATAAACTTCATGCAACTAACCAGTCTTTTATTTTGTTTTTATTCAACCTAGTTTTATCTAGAAAATTTATTTCTCTTTAACCTGAGCTTATATTTTATGAGATAATATTTTTCAATTGTGCTAGGCATTGGAAAATAACAAGTCATTTCTTGCAAATACAGAGAAGCCCTCTGCTGGTCATTTTTAAAAGTCAACATGCATTCTGGAGGTTTTGTGCATTCCTAACCCTGCCTTCCCACATTGAGCCAAACTACAAATTCTGTATAAAAATAAGGTAAGAATAGGCTGTTTCTAGTAGATTTCATTGTTAATACTGAAGACTTGTCAGTTCATAAATCATAATTCCATGTTATTCCAAAGACTGGTTATAATAGCCTAAAGAAATGTTTGTAAACATCAAGACCATTTTTAAAAATTGGACTCTGAGTTACTCAAGGAGAGGGGAGCAGATGTCTACTTGCTAGATACGCTAAAAGAAATTACATTAAAGAAAAGAATGAGGCTCTTGGCACATTTTCTAAATAGCACAGTTAACCTAGATGGCTGTGAGAAGGAATTTGAAAGAGGGCAACAATGTTAAGTGCTTCATTGTTTCACTGTCTTTTCAGTCTGACTAAATTATTGTATATTACGATGGTTTCTTGCTTGTAGTACTTTGCCAGTCTGCAATCTGTGTTTCTCTCATTTTCAACAGGAAAACAAGCTAAAGTCTGTTCATTTCATATAGTTTTTAAATGTTAGGAAGAAATTGGGCAAAATAAATAGGCATTGCCTTTGTAATCAGAAAAAGATAAATGTAAAAGCTATATTGAGATACAATTTTAGCATATTTTTGGTATAATGTAATATAACAAAATCTTTTTTGTTATTTAGTGAATAAACATTTATTGTAATTGTATTGTCTATTACTCAAAAGGTTTGGAACATACTCTGATTACATATCTGATTGGTGTTGTAAGAAGAGAATGTTTTTCTTAATTTCCTATATAAATTAGTCTGAATTACTACTGGTGGTTTATGATGACTTTGCTGTGTAATTTAAATTTGCAACAAGAGTATATTGCTTCATTGTCAGGATAGATGTTAGATGCAGCAAATACTTAATACACTTTTGTTGCAAAAATATCAGCAATAACTTTGTCCATCTTTAGAACAAAAAGAAATTATTCAAAGGTTACTGGAGAACCCACAGAACTAATAGGATGGTTGGATAGTCATGCTGGGATATTAGGTTAACACCTAAGATAAAAGAATTCCAGCGGCTTCCTATTTCCTTGAAAAACTGTACTGAAGAATTCAAATCCCTCAAGTGACTGATTAGTTAAATACCTAACCTTTGGCTATCCACAAAAAGCTTCTAGCGAGCCCTCACATCCCTTTATTAGCTCTCCAAGATTCCATACAGTTGAAGGACTATCATTCCGAAAAGAAACATTCAGCGTTGCTGGGAAGAGGTAGCTCAAAGGGCAAAGATCCGCTGTACTGCTTTTTCAATTTTATTCTATGCCATCGATTCTAGTATCAGCTGTGTCACTAGACCTCAGTGTATTTTGTAAAGTAAGAAAGATGTATTAGATGACTTCAAGCCTCCTACCTTACACACTCACAAGCATGACTGACGTACCCTTTAGCCACCTTTGGCAATGCTTCCATCTAGACAAGCCCGTGAGGCCCTCAGTCCCCACTATCTCTCATTCTCCATAATATGTAAGTACTGAGGGAGCACCTGTAGTTTGCTAGCTCTGTAAGCATTGACGGCTCTCACCTGGAGAATTTTAAAATAAGATACATTTTACTCCATATATGAGAAGATAACTTACATTGTCTGGAATATAACATCTCTTTTATCAAAAGATATATACCCAAAAATATATGTCATGGAAAAGAATAAGGTTCTTTAAGTTGTTTTCTGTATAAAATGCAGTTCTGAAGTTGCTGTCACAAAAATAAATTATTTTGTCGTAACAAAACAAAGGCCTGGTGCTCCATCTAGAGGACATTTTGTAGTTTTGAGTTTAAAAAGTTTAGGGGGCTTCAGGAAGATAATTGCTCACATCCTACTGAGAATTTTCTAAATCTAATTCATTTAAAAAAATAGTTTGAATAAATGCATACTGTGTAATAATTAAGCTATTTTCCCCATCCCCAGTAGAACTGTTGACTGTCACTCTTAAGTCATAACTTTGTTTGGGGATCATGAGATGTTTGGGCACATGCTCTGCTCACTGTGCTTACTACTCAGTCTTATGCATTAAAAAATAAAATATTACTTTTTAAAACACTTTAAAATTTTAAACATTTTATCAACTACCTGAAACTCTACTTTTTAATTTGTTGAAAATGTAAACTTTGTTTAAAATATAATAAAACATTGGAAAAAATATACATGTTCATTTTCACTTAATATTACACAGAATTTTCCTACAAAAGACCTGTGGGGTAGAAAGGCATGCTATTTTTGTTTTTGGTAACCAGTTTCAGTTGAGTAACACTCTACCAGCATCTCGGAGAAACTTTCTTTTAAAATAAAATCTAGGGCTGCATTTTAGAGAAGACAATGTTTCAAGCATGGGAATTCACATGTAACCTAATGAAGCACACCTCTGTTTTCCCACAAATTAATGTCATGTGATAAGAGCAAAGAAGAAAGAAGAAGGAATAAGAGGCTGAGAAAGGGTTTTGCGGAGAAGGGGAGGCTCTCTGGCCAAGCATGGACTGTGGTCACCTTAGTTAGCATGGTGTCATCAATTCCGGCCGACAAGAAGGCTACAACCCTCCTGGTACTGCACTGGTCTGTGGAAAGTAGAAAACCAACAACACACCACATTCTGCGAGAATGAAAATAATCTCTGAACAGAAAGCTTTGCTCTGGGTCTGACTTGTCATCCTGGCTCAACAAAAGTCACCATATGTCCTGTGTGTATCCACAGTGATAAAATAATGTATCCAAATTTTCAGGCTGCAGAGGTCAGGGATGATGATTTTCCCATAGAAGGGAAGAGCAAGAAAAGAAGGGAGGGGGGAACATAGCGGTCATGGTCAGCCCTGCTGACTCTTTTGCAAATAATTTGCTTTGTATTGTATTCTTGAAGAGAAATGGGGATTCTCCTAAGGGACAACTAATGGAATACCTTGCTTTGTGCACTGGAGTTCATGAAAGTCAATCTGAATAAGATTTCACTCAAAAGTCCTTCAAAAAATAGTAACTCTCATTGAATGCACCACAGTATTTAAATCTGCTGTAGCAGTTAAGGTACTTGCCTGTGAAGCCTAAGGACCAAGGTTCGACTCCCTAGAACCCACATTAGCCAGATGCACATGCTCATGATGGCACAAGTCTGGAGTTCATTTGGAGTGGCTAGAAACTCTGGCATGCCCCCCCACCTTTGTCTTAGATAAATAAAAATAAAATATTAAGCTGCTGCAGAAGGTTCCACAGCCACTTACCACACTCACTGTGAGTAAAGTCGTTTGTCCAACACCACAGTACCGTGTGGGTAACAAAGCTGGGACCAGAACTCACTAGCCATCGCTGACCCTTAGCCATCACGCTTCCTACTACAATGCAAACACTATACAACTAGTTAACATCAAAGCCTGCATAGAACAAGAGGTCAGTAAGAGCCCAATATCCCATCTTGGTAAAAGGCTTACTATCCAAATGTTACATTTTAATTTTGAAGGAAAATAATAAGCAAAATAAAACTTTATAAAATATGACCATATTTGGATCTTTTGAGTTAATATGAATATATTAAGAAACATAGAGTGGTTTTTAAAGTTTCACTTAGCTCTTCCTGTCTTATTTCAAAACAGTATGTGGATGCTCTCCAATCATTTTTGAGGCATAATATAAAAAGTTCAGGATATCTTGGTGACAACTGTGGAAGATAGGCAGATATTAGTCCAAAGCAATATCCCTGCCTTTTAACCCACTCCTCTACCCGGGAGGAGGGTCCTCTTCCATGATTAGCTAGGCTGGCCTTCCCCATTAGCTACCAACACACAAAGTTCTCCACCCCAGCCTAGGAAAGGCTCGAACTACAAAGGAAGAAATATGTTTTTAAAAGGAATTTCTAGATAAGGATGTCATTCAGTCATATGTGAGCCTACCATTCACACAGCCCTCGGTTTGATCCCTACCACCACATGCCTGTAGTCCCAGCAGTCAAGAACTAGAGACAGGAGGATCAGTAGTTCAAGGCCAGCCTGGGCTATCGGAGACCTCTCTCCCCCAAGAAAAGAACCACTAAGAATACTACCAGTAGGGCTGGAGAAATGACTCAGAGGTCAAAGGCATTTATTTGCAAAGCCTGATGACCCAGGTTTGATTCCCCAGTGTCCACATAAACCATATGTACAAAGTAGCGTATGTATCTGGAGTTCATTTGCAGTGACAGAAAGCCCTGGTTTGCCCATTCTCTCTCTCACTTTCTGTCCGTCTCTCAGATAAATAAATAAATAAATGTTTTTTAAAGGACTAAACAAAACGTGTTCACTCTCAAACTGAGATGCAATGGTTTATGTTGACTAAGGTTTGGCAAAAGTTAAGGTCACCAGTAGAACCTCTCCAAGCTGGAAACACTGACTTCACAGCATTGAAACACTGATGTGCAAAGGAAAAGGTGGACTTTAGCTTTAATTATTTGCTGTGCTCTTTGAATTGCATTTTATTATTTGGAAGCATTAAAAAACTTTAAAGTTGTACTAGTTGAAATCTTCATTTTAGTGGACAGGGGAGTCTCTTTCACGTGTCCAGTAAGATTCAGGGCACATATTGTTCCCAAACAAATGACTCAGCAAACTCCAATGCATGCATTCAGCGGCCTAATAACTCACATCCAAATATAACTTCAGGGAGGGTAAGTGCCACAAATGCCATTTTGTGCCAAAATAAATCATAAAAAGAGCATTACTATATGTCCATCTTTAAAAGGCACAATCTATAATATTTTAACTATCTACAAAAGAAAAAATGGTGCCTGAGATTCTGCAGCAAGCTCTGTCAGAGCCAGGAGCCTGAGTCTCTATAACCTGCCAAAACTTCCATTCAGAAGCACATGGTTGGAGAATCTTGTCAAGCCTCAGAAGAAAATTAGAAACTAGTTTGAGTGATTATTTTTATTATTATTTTTATCTGTTCTCAACCCCGCCAAAACTCCCTTCTTTATCACTTTACTATGAATTGGATTTACTTCAAATTATAAAAATGGGAACCCCAATACCTGCTGCCCCGATGAATAACATGGTCCAAGTGTATCATACAGTGATTTGCAAACCTAACCCGCACATTTAGAAATATCTTGAAGAGCTCTACCGAGACCAGTGAGATTCATCTTTACAGCTAAGGGATTCAAACATTGGCATGCTATTTGTTAAGCTTTCCAGCTGATTGTGTTTCAGTTTTCTGAATAGAGATGTTCATTGACCAATATTTAATAATGAGTTTTTTCTTCCATTTTTTTTATTCATTTGTTTGTAAGCAGAGACGATAGACAGAAGAGAGACAGAAAGAATGGGCATGTCAGGGCCTCTGGCCATTGCAAATGAACTCCAGATACATACAACACTGAGCTTCTGGTTTTACATGGCTATTGGGGAATCAAAACCCAGTCATTAGGCTTTGCAGGCAAGTGTCTTAACCATTAAGCTATCTCTCCAGCCCTAATAATGAGTTTTGCAAACAATACATTTTAGTCTCCTGGACAAAGATATCTTAGTTTCAGAATCCTCCTTCTGAAAAGTAAATTAACAATAGCATTTTTGTTTCTTTTTCTTCTTCTTCTTCTTTTACTAAACAGTAGCAGAAGAGGAGAGGTATGGTGGCACACACCATTAGGCCCAGCATTCAGGAGGCAGAGGTAGGAAGGAGGATGGTAATGGGTGAGTTTCAAGTAAGCCTGGGTTCAAGTGAAGCCCTACCTTGAAAAAAAATGAGTAAGTAGAGATCAAAGAAAAAAGAAAAACAGAAATCCAATCTCTTAAGATTTAATCAATTTCTCAGATGTTGCCTCTTATTGGCTAATTAGTAAAATACTAAAGTTTCTGTTTTATTCAAAGGTAAGCTTGATATCTCTGCTTACAAGAAAAACAAACACTAAGTTAAAGTCAGTATAAGTAAAAAAGAGTATTCAACTGGGATTTACAAAATCTGCATCATGGTTAGTGACTAATAGTTGTGGGACATGGGACCTTGAACTTGTCACTCTATGTCTCATTTTCCCATCAGAAAACTGGAATAATACATTTCCTCTTGCAAACTCTCTATTAATCTATCTATTTATGACCCAATAATTAAAATGCCTGAAAGGATACATTTCTCTTCATCATATTCTCAAAAATGAAGGGATAGACTCCCCCCCCATATTTACACGGAGACATTGTATTGGAAAAGCCAAATTATAAAATCTTTTGAAAATTAAAATCAGATAAAACAGTTAAACAGTGCTGTGGGAAAACTTTCCTCAAAGTAAAACACTGCAGTGTCTGTGGAGGATCGATTGTTTATGATCCTGTCCTCTAGAGACTGAAATTCTTTGGATACACCAGATGGTTTTATTTATATAGCAAAAGTTCAGCTCAAGTGAGGTGCTGCTTGCAAATTCACACGCAAAGAAAAGAAACTATATTTATATATCCTTGCCTTAAAGATTGATTTCCTTTGTTTCTTATGGACCTTTGAACAAAGCAGACATAATAATATTGAAAAGAAAGCCGGCCTATTTTAAAAGGAACATCAGCTCCTCACTACAGCAAAGTAATCCCCAGAACCAAAACCGAACATAAGTTTCAGACTTTTGTGACTCTCCTTAAGTGCATGACAGGTCACATTTTTATTCACTGTTTGGTATTCCTATACTATCTATCGTGTACTATATCATCTCCTCAAATAGTGTTATTGAAAGTGAAAAAAAAAAAAAAAAAAAAAAACCTCATGCCTCTCCCCAGCTGAATATTTCAAGCTGCATCCTGTATCAAGTGTTGGCACTGAGTCAGCTCCATCAACCCAATTTAGAGCACAGGACAGTGACCTGGCTCACTATGGCTGTGTGTGGACCCCCAGATCAGATTTCAAAATTGAAGGGGGGCAGTAATCTGGTGACCTTCTCAAGACAGTAGAGAACAGCCCTGCTCATGACTGACACCTGACCTTTCTGCTAACATTAGCTCCTAATTAAAGATGGTGCCAAGATTGCATCAGACACCAGCCCACAAGCCTTTCCATCCTCCTCCAAGAGGTGTGGAGCATCCTGTCACCCTACTGAGTTTTAGGTCTGGCATGCCTTGCCCTTTCAGATCCAAGGAAGTTGGGTTTTATTGACATGTGAGATAAAGCTCCCAGCCTGTCTTAAGTGAGCTTTCCTGTTATTTATAGTGTATTCCTGTTTGGGATTCACTGTCTTTCTACTTAGTGAGGTTCAGCAAGATTCATAACAAAGACATGGCTGTAGCATTCTAAATTTAACACCCTACAACACTCATGTCAAATGAGCATCCTTGTTCACAGGGCTCTCCTTCCTGTGCAGCTCTCATCCTGTCAGCATTTGCTAAAAATTTGAGGCTCATTCTTCTTCTAAGTCATCCTTCCTCTCCCCTTCTACTGGACCTTGGGGAATGCTTCGTACCAATACAGTGCACAAGGGAGTCAAAGGAGTGTAATTGACCCTTGTAGGCAAGACCTTATATTTCTTACTTGCCTAAGTATTTGGTATCATTATGAAACATAACCTTGTCTTGGTACTTCCTAAATCAGAAAGCTGTTCTTAATCTAAAAGGGGCTTTGGCAATGTCTTTTTTACCCACCTTTTACATAAAAGTCTATAGTGAAACTTGAAGATCCTTGATGTTCTGAATGTGTCCAAAATAACTACTGGTTTTACCCTACTTCTAAGCTTACAGATGCTATAGGAATCAGTAGAGCTCGAAATTTCCTACACAGATTTTATCTTCTTTCTATCTCTCTCCCTAAACAAATAATCTTTGAAGTCAGATAAAATGAGAAAAGAGTGGAATTATTTCACCCTGCCTTGTTTGTTTCCATGAGGGCTCTAACCCAAAGGAAAAGATGAGTCATTCAGCACTATTCCCTATTTGGTGGTTTGGATTCTGGGCTGTTATAACCAAAAGAGGGCAGCACTCCATGGGTTTTGAATTGTCAGGAATCAAACTCATAGTTTCTCACTGAACTCGACCATGGCAAACACTGTGCCATGTGCCACATGAGATATATAGAGGAGAAGGACATTCAAGAACCAGGAAAGAATAGAACCCTAGGGACAGCAGGTAGAATGCTGTTATTTTATTGAAAGACGCTGAAGAAGTCTGAAAGTAAAGAATGAAATGAGAATGACTATTAGACATTTGTTTCTTTGTTTCTTATTTGAAACATAATGGGAAGGCACTCAATATTTTCCAGCGACTAATGTGACTAGCACCCTGGGGAAGATACATCTGAGTGGGATGTATTTAAGACATTGAAACAGAGTGAGATAAAAGGGTGGAGGGTAAAACAGAGAAAGTACAAAAGATATTCAAGGAGTGGGAAAATGGCTTAGCAGTTTCGGCGTTTGAATGCGAGGCCCACGGACATGGGTTCGATTCCCAAGGACCCACGTAAGCCAGATGCGATGCACAAGGGGGCACATATGTCTGGAGTTCGTATGTAGTGGCTAGAGGCCCTGGTGTGTCCATTCTTTCTTTCTTTCTATCTGTCTCTATCTCTCATATATAAATAAATAAAATATTTTTTCAAAAAGATATTCAAAAGCTAAACCAGAAGAGCATTAGTGAGAATGGAAGAAGAGGCATGATGGGAGGCTCTAAAATAAAAGAGGAGTTGGGGCGGGCATACTATAGGGTGTGTGTCATGTATGGTGTACATGCACATTTGCATGTCCCATGTGCATGAGTGCTGTGGCCAGAGCAGAGGGGAATTAAGGGATCCTCTCAATGCTCATCTTCATCTCATATTTCATTTCTTGAGACAGGATCGCTCCCTCAATGGAAGCTGCTGTCTGCAGTGATTCTCCAGTCTCTGCCCACGGCAGACTGAGGTAACACACATACATGGTCATGTCCATTACCTTGTCTATGACCATATCCAGCTTTTACCTTTTTTATTACTTTTTTTTTTTTTTTAAGGTACGGTCCCACTCTAGCACATCCTGGCCTGGCACTCACTCTGTGGCTTCAAGCTGGCTTCAAACTCACAGTGATCCTCGTACCTCTGCCTCCTGAGTGTTGGGATTAAAGATAATGTGCCACCATGCCCCACCCCAGCTTTTAATTTTTAATGTGGGTTATGGGGAGCTGAACTGAAGATTTCCCTCATGCTTAAGTACAAGCACTCTTAACCACTGAGCCATCTTCCCAGAACAAAATGTGTCTTTAATGTCATAGATATTGGCAGATGGGGCCCAAGGCTTTCTACCTGAAAGCTAAGCTTATAATAGAGCCTTTATCTTCATAGGGAGTCAGTAGGGAAGGACTTTTAAGAAGCAATGAGCAATGTTTTGAAAATATTTCCCCTTCAGAGAAAGTAAGGTACTACTACAGTGCCAAGATGCAAAGTGTTTAGGATGGAAATACATAAAGGGCATGTCTCCAAGGACCATGTTGAAAGAAGTTGTGATAAACATCCACTCCATCTGTTTTTTGTTTACCTGGAAACACGGTGTTATGTGATCCACTTGTAGATACAGTATTGGGCTATGCCTCTGTGCCCTCTTGGATTCATCTAACTACCCTTATTTGTCCCTTTATTCTAATATTATAGTCATGTTCCATGACAACATTTTGGTCAACAAATTACCATATATGTGATGATGATTCCATAAGATCATATTGCCATAGTTATTCTACTTTATACAAGTACATTCCATAAAAGTCACCCGACAATGGATCACTGACATTTATTGACAACTAATATGTTAGGCACTAAAATTTTTAGGCATGCCTTTCATTTAGTCCAAGATTAGTAAAACAACATTCTCAGAACATTCTATCATGATCCCATTATAGAGATAAGGAAATTGAGACACAATGAGGTTAATATTAACCTGTCATATAGCAAAGTTTACATCATCACCCAGGCAGTCTGACTTCATAGTTCATGTCCCCAAACACTACACCTACTTCCTCTCTGCTCAAATTTCCCTAATCATTACATCATCCATTCTTCTGGTTCTTCCACACTTGTCCCACAGCATGAAAGGAATGATATCTTCTTATGTTGAAGGAAGAGGGACCACCAAGGAGCTATGCTGCCCTATTATATGGAGTGTGAATTATTAGATTTAAAGAAAGGCTCATTCCTTCATTTTTCTAAAATTGATTTAAATCTATGAGCCCCTACACAGCAAGGTAAACTAGTAATAATATAATATCTACCATTTGGGTAACTTGGTAGCTCCTTCTATGAAACCATATAAGAATCCTGGGCGTATGTGACAGAGAAAATGGAAGGGCAGTCAGAAGCCGTGTTTGCTTATGGCTCTTTCTACCATCCAATTTGCCTATAGTTAGCCAGCCACAAGGGCCCCTCAATATTTTTCTTTCCTCTGAAAACTATCCCACGAATGTGACCATGAAGGTTTTCAAGCCTGGCTCAGAGTCAGGTGCTTTGAGCCAGCTTTCCTAGACACTCGGCAGTCACATGCCTCTGGCACTGGGCAGCAGAGACGCCCTGAGATTATCTCTGTCTCAGGAATGCTAATTACTCTCCCACCTAGATAGGGCCTCTTTGCCTTCCCTCAACACTATTCTACTGAGAAAATCTTCCTGCAATCTTTAAAAACAAGCTATTGTTTTCTGTTACACTGTCAATGAAGCCAAGGGACATTCAAACCTCTAAGACATAAACCTTTTGGTACAGCAGGCAGGAGGGAACTCTTATTTGTCAATTCCTTTATAGTAGCCAAAATGAAAAATATTGAAATGTCTATTATTCTGCCACTGAGAGAAATGGCAAAGGAAGATTTCAAGCAATGAATTAATATGAAGGTGACTTATCTTGTAAAGCCAGAGTTTAAATCTTGGAATAACAAATAGATTTCATATTTTCTGATAACCCATTGCTAAATATACCCCACCTGAACTAGAGTTTTGAGAGGCATTCTAAAGCCATAAAGAGGTTTATCAGAAAAGGTCTGTGTGGACAATGTTGGGCAGAGCAAGACAACATGCTACACAGTGTCCGTTCTGGGCTTACTGTATTTTACAGTTTTCTCCACTATACAAAGTAACCTGTTTGCAAATGCAGTAACTATGGGAAAGGAGGGCTTACTGGAAAGATAAATTTCTAGATTGTAAGAGTAATCACTCGTGGAATTTCTTTGACTATTCCTTCAGTTCTCCATCAAGAGATGGTGACATAGTAACTCTAATGACCAAGAATAGGTACTATTAAAAAAACATCCTCAGGGAATCCCCATGCCACTTGTCCAAGAGTCACACTTGGAGAAGGGATCCTGTTAGTTTCTATCTGCTCTAATCCTTCCAGCAATCAGCCAAAGGTTCCCACCTGCAGGCCCACATATACCCCTGGGCTGATCTTAACTTTCACAGATGGCTGGTGCCTAGACTTAATCTTGATGCTCTAAATCACAAGGTGTCTTACACTTTTCTGTATTTTAAAACTACCAAAATGCTGGTGTTCACAAAGCCTACCTCACTCTCTTTTCTTAAGCCATGGATCAATATACCTAATTTCCTATAGAGATGCCCAGAAACATTACAATTTCAGCAAACTTACCATTTTCTACTACAACAACCCTCTATTTATCGTTCTATTGCTCACTTCAGTGGATGAAATAATTATGTAAAAAGTTTCCCAAGAAAGAGCTTGGAAATTTTGGGACCTTCTACAACTTCAAAACTCACATAGGAGACTAGAAATATAGCTCAAGATGGGGTGCTTGTCTAGACTCCCAAGGCCTGGGTCCATCACCCAGCACTACATTAATTCATAAAGAATTGGCTATAGTTAATCAAGAAATGTACTTTAGTAGTACAGCAAAATTAGCTCTAGTTTAATATGTGTAAGACCTATAAAGTAAAAAGTTCAAAATATTGCTGAAAAAATTCTAAAGAAACTAATCAGTTGAAATCCACCTATGGATCAGAAGATTCAATGCTGTATAAATATAATTCTGAATTTGATCTATGCTTTAAATCCAATCTAAAGCAAAAGTCTATTTTTTTTCTTTTTTAGTAAAATTCAAAAAACATGGAATCAAAAACACTTTGATAGACAAGAATGAAATTGGAATTAGGTTCCAATTTTAATCTGACTTCAAATTCTCTATAAAGTATTAAGAATTAAAATAATGTGCTATCAGGACAAGTAATGAGACAGAAAATCCAGAAATCAACCATGCATATATAATTGATTCTTTTCAACAGTCACTGAGGGAAAGGACAATCATCTTAACAAGTTATTTTTGTAATTTCTTTTTCTTATAAAGTTACCCAGCTTCTGATATTTAGTTGTAGCAATGAAAGATGAACAAATATTCTTTTCATAGCACTGAGAAAAACTTTTGCAAAACATATTTCTGAAAAGCTTTGCTCGAGAATATATGAAGACTATTTACACCTCAGTGACCAGATGGGCAATACAAGTTTAAAAAGTGGAAAGATAGAGGTAGGAGGATCACCATGAGTTCAAGGCCACCCTGAGGCCCCATAATGAATTCCAGGTCAGCCTTGGCTAGAGCAAGATACTACCTTGAAAAACAAATTTTTTTAAAAATGTGGAAAACAAGATAAAGGCAAAGGCATGGAGCATAATTAGGCCATGAAAAGATGTTTGTTCGCTATCAGTCATCATGAGAACAGCCTGGATTGAAATAGCCATTCTTAGTGATCTCAATGGCTGGCAATGAGGGACAACAACTGGACTTCTTGTACACTGCCTATGTGAACATAAAATGACGCAGCCACTTGAGAAAGCAGACAGGCAGTTTTTATTTTTATTTATTTAAGCATTTATTGACAACTTCCACAATTATAGATAATAAACTATGGTAATTCCTCCCACCGCCGCCACGTTCCCCTTTGCAGCTCCATTCTCCATCATACCCCTTCCCCCTGTCAGTCTCTCTTTTATTTTGATGTCATCATCTTTTCTTCCTATTAGGATGGACTTGGTGGGTAGTGCCTACATTTTGCCCTGCCATCATGGAGCTTCCCCTCGGGTCTACAAGCCAAAATAAACCAAATTCTCTCATAAGCTGCTTTTGGCTGGGTGCTTTGTGCCAGCAACATGAAAGTGACTGCAACAGTAAAATTGAGATCACAAAATGGGATTGTTACTGCTAGAAACCTGGTTGGGTGGCTTTTGTCCTTTTGGAACTGAAATATGGGAGAAATGTGGAAGGATTTGACACCTTGGCCTAAGAGATGCCTTGCAGTGCTATAAGTACAGACTGATGGAATCTGGTCAGAGTTGAAAGGCCTGAATGCAATGAGCACTATGTGTTGTGAGACTTTGCTTATGAGGGTGAGAAAGAACTTTGTAGGGGCTGGTCTAGAAGCACTTTGTGTGAGAGGCTTGCTCTGTTCTATCTGTCCATGTCCTAAGAACATGTGTAGGGTTGAATTTTGTAGAAATGGACTAGTGTGAACAGAGCAACATAGCATAAAAAGAAATGAAAGTTTTAAACTGGAAACAGCCCCCGTTCACTTCAACTGTTTAAGAGATCACCACCATTGAGAATAGGGTAGCAGAAAAAATGTGGACTTTTGAAAATAAGGGGCCTGAACGCTTAAGGGGTTTTCTACTCTTTAAAAATAGCTTTATTTCCCCCGCCCCAGATTACCCTAGTACTGTGGAGGGTAACAAATGCTGGAAAGAAAGGGTCATTGGATTTGCAATGGGATTTTGCTTCTTTGGAAATGCCAGGGGCAATGGGAAGCAGGGATGGTGAAATCCCTGTGTGGAGGTCTGATGGAGCCATGAGGGTGAAACATGGGTACAATGAAGATCCAGTGAAGATGCCAGGACTATGGGACAGCTGCCAGGGAGAGTTGCTTGCTCCTGATGGAGCATACCAAGGGCTATGAGCAGCCAAGTTGAAGGGGTGGAATTGAAACTCCAGATTTTGTCACTGGTTAGAGATGTCAAACTTGGAGGTATGGAAATTTTATATTTGCCTTGTTGATTTTAGATCTTGTATTAGTTCAATTTTTCCTTGTTATGGCCAATGCCAGAACATGTAATGTGAATGTTTATTGTGTGCCATTATGTTTTTTTGGTTTTACATCTCAGTTCATATATCTTGGACTATGGGATGTTTGAACAGCATTGGGATTGATAAGAACTATGGGGACTTTTTAAAAAATATTTTTTGTGATAAGGGCGTGGTGGCACAAGCCTCTAATCCCAGCACTCAGGAGACAGAGGAAGGAGGGTTACTGTGAGCTCAAGGCTATCCTGAGAGTACATAGTGAATTCCAGGTCAGCCTGAGCTCAAGTGAGACCCTATCTCAAAAAAGAAAAACGAAAAAGAATTATTTTGATTTATTTATTTATTTGAGAGTGACTGACAGACAAAGAGGCAAATAAAGAATGAGTGCACCAGGGCCTTCAGCCATTGCAAACGAACACCAGAGACATGTACCACCTTGTGTATCTGGCTCATGTGGGTCCTGAGGAACCAACCCTTGAACTGGTGTCCTTAGGCTTCACAGGCAAGCGCTTAATGGCTAAGCTGTTTCTCCAGCCCAACTATGGGGACTTTTAAAGTTGGACTGAATGCATTGTATTTTGTATCATGTGTTGTCAGGCTTTCCCGGAGGGTAGTGCTGAGGAAGGACCAGGCCCGCTGGTTCCCCCCGAGGGGTTGAGGAGGAGGGTGGGTGTCGATGGCCAGGAACACACCGAGCTGGGAGTCTTGTCAAAGCAGGATCTCGTTTTACTGTAACAGGCAGGTGTTTATATAGTATGGAGAACGAGGGTGGGGATCTCAGGAGGGGATAAGGTGTAAGGGCCAATAGCATATCGCAACTTTTGAAATGATTAGTGCTAAGCGTGCGAGCGTGCGTGCGTGCAAGAACTCTAACTTCCTACGCAGAAGTAGCAGGCCAGAGGCCATTAGGCGTCTTGCTGAGTCATAGCTGGCCAGAGACAGGTTGCCAAACTTCAGCTAGGCTCAGGAAGTTTCACTAGGCCTTGTGCCCGGGCCTCTCAAGGCCCAACAATGTGTGTTATCCATTTATGGGGCCAGAAGTGAAATGTGGTGGTTTGATTCAGGTGTCCCCCACAAACATGTGCTCTAAATTCTTGATCCCCAGTTGATAGCAATTTGGGATTTGGAACCTTGTTGAAAGTGTACTGTTGGCAGTGAGCTTATGGGGGTTATAGCCAGTTTCTCCTTGCCAGTATTTTGCATACTCTCCTGCTGCTATCGCCTACCTGATGTTGTCCCGGAGGTGATCTTCACCCTCTGCTCATGCCATTGTTTTCCTCTGCCATTATGGAGCATTCCCTGACATCTGTAAGCCAAAATAAACTCCTTCCTCCCACAGTCAATATGGATGTTTATCCCAGCAACTCCAAGCTAACTGCAACAGTAAAGGAGTGACCTAGTTGGTTGGTGGACTCAAGAGACTAACTTGGGAAGAGCCAGCCCAAAGGTGGTAAGCTGAGGGGAAAAAAAATGGAAAGAGACAGGAAACTGACTCTGGAGTTGATGCTTGTAGCCACCTTAAATGAGACTGGATTAGGTACAGATTCTAGTCTTGCCAGAACAAGCAAGGTGGCATTCATCTTTCTGTGGGCCAGTCCTGGCCTAATTACCTATCAGAAAAAAAAAATTATCTTTCCCCTCCTCTGTATAAGGATAGTAAGAGTTAACTCTTAAGCAGTAAGGGTCTATACTTTTAGTCTGTGTGCACATTCTTCCCTCCTCCTTTCTTTCTTCTCTTTCCGACCCTCATCTCTTGAGCCCTCATTCTCTCTCTCTCTTTCCCTCTCTTCTTCCTTCTCCCCCTTTTCTATTTCATTATAATAATGCTGTAGACACAATTTTTAAATAAGAAATGGTATATTTTTCAATTGCTCAGAATTTTTGCTCCTTTTTTTTTTTTTCTCTCTCTCACTAGGTGGTTAGACACTAAGAGAAATAAACTCTGAGGTTTCCTGGTGTTGCTTTGCAAGAGTGTGGAAGGCAGGGTTCATCAGATAAGGCACTGTGTGGTGGAAGTGTGAAGTTTAGCTATTTTCCCATCATCCTACAGCTTAGCTAAGGACAAGAAAACAGTAAAGACAAATCATATGGTGACATTTTAAAGCTAATTCTTTTTTTTTTTTTCAGAATTAAAATAATTTTACTGAAATAAAAAATACATTAGAGGTACTTTGCAACTAGATTAAACACTCTTAAAAGCCAAATACTGAATTTTACATATCATGAAGATATACTATTAAAGCTAATTCTTAACCAAATGAGTTCTCTGTGAAGAAAAATATACAGTATATTGTATAATTAACAAAAGAAACTTTAAAAATGAGACAAAAAAACAATACTGGCCTTAATCAAGACCTATCTTTAAAAATATTTTATTTTTACACAGAGAGAGAATGGGTGCACCAGGGCATCCAGCCACTGCAAACAAACTCCAGGCATGTGCACCCCTTTGTGCATCTGGCCAACATGGGTCCTGGTGAATCGAACCTCGAACAGGTGTCCTTAGGCTTCACAGGAAAGTGATTAACTGCTAAGCCATCTCTCCAGTCCAAGACCTATTTTTATTGCTTTTTCTTAGGCTCTCAATGTTTCTTATCTTACACAATGAAACCAAGTTTTGTTTACACCCCAGTTCAAGTCCTGAGCCTACCCAGTGAGTCCTCTATAAAGGGAATTTCCAAAATGTCAATCTGATTTTGTTATCCTTTATATTAAAGATGTGTTCAATTATTTTTTCAAAAGTCCAAATGCAACTTATGTGCACACACAAACACATACACATTAATTAAACAGAAGTAAAACCTTTAGCCTTCTACACAGCTAGCTATAGTCTCCCACATCTCAACAGCATCCACCTCCTGCATACTTTCCTTCACTTGTCGTCCCCTGAAAATGTTCTTTGGCCAATTACATGACTATACCAGGAAGAAGAACAGGGTAAGAAAAGCAAGGCCATCACTTCAGGAACAAAGTTTGATAAAAGCATATCAAAACCTTGGGAATGGAAATAAATATTTTCATGAAATATTTTTAAATCAAAACCAAATGGAAATTTTTCATGGAAAAACAAAATATCAAAATCATGAATAAAGTTACCATCTCTGATCTCTATCTGAAATTCATTCCACTAAGGAAAGTCTTACTATGTTTACATGGTCACTTAAATGTTAGCTCTCTGAGAGGACTCTTCTGATTTTTCTCTACACTCTGATTCTATCATCCATTAATTCATTTACAACTTGTTTTACATCTCTTTCCTTTCTTACCTTTTTTTCTGAACTATGAAAACTTTAAAATCATTTCTGAATCCCAGTAATTAAGGCATATTTGGAGTTCCACTAGTCTCTGTTGAATGAACAGGTAGGGTATAGCAAGTAGGGAAGGAGTTGAGCAGCATGTGTTAAAAATGTGGTCCCCCAAGGTGGTGCTAAGGGAAAAATAATTGTTAGGCTCTACTTAGAGCCCAGTGGAAGATCTTGAGGTCACTATGAATATGTACTTGAAAGGGATTGTAGAATACTGGTCTATTCCTTTTTTCTCTTGCTTTGTGCCTGTTGAGTGACTGTGCCACATTCCTACCGTGACATGCTCTCACTAGAGGCCCTAAACAAAGGGCCCTCAGTCCTGTACTTATACCTCAAAATCTAATACAAATAATTTTTTTCTTTCTAATTATACCAAGTATTTTGATATAGTAATACAAAGCTGACCAAGAATGTGAAAACTCAAAATTTAGAATCATTGCTTAGATCTCACATGTCACATATGTCACATGATGCTTTTCTTGACTTTTTGCATATAGCAATTAGGAAGAAGGGGTAATGAAAGAGAAAGAGAGACAGAAGGAAGGAAGGAAGGAAGGAAGGAAGGAAGGAAGGAAGGAAGGAAGGAAGGAAGGAAGGAAGGAAGGAAGGAAAGAAGGAGGGAGGGAGGGAGGGAGGGAGGGAGGGAGGGAGGGAGGAAGGAAGGAAGGAAGGAAGGAAGGAAGGAAGGAAGGAAGGAAGGAAGGAAGGAAGGTACAAGGAATCAGAAAAGGAAGGAAGGGAGGGAGGAAGAGAGAGAGGAAGGAAGGAGGTAGGGAGGTAGGGAAGAAAGGATGGGAGAAAGAAAGGAAGGGAGGGAGGGAGGGAAGAAGGAAGGGCTACTATATTAACCAAGTTATGACACGCTTAGTGTCTCAGAAAAAACAATAACTCAAAAAAAGCATTTCCAAATCAAAAATAGACACATGAAACATTTAAAAAACAAGCAAGGTGTCACTAGACCAGCACAACCCATATTTGGAAAGAAAGCACCTGTCCCTGCACACATGTGTTGTCTTGGCAGTAGAAAGAAGGTATGCTAGTCAGGTCCTGACATCCACAGGTGGGATAACAAGGAACAATAGAGGAAGCACCATCTGTGACATAAGCATGGGATTAAAGGAAACCAGCAAGTAGGAGGACACATCTCAGGAAGAGGACAGTGAAGATCTGTGTGACCAGCTCTAGGCCTCAAGGGGAAAGAGAAGAAGCAAGCAACAAAACTCAGGGAAGCTACAGCTGTAACTACAGGAAAGGGCTGTGGCTCATTGCTGAAAGGAAACTGGCTTCTATGAATGCAGTCCCTCCAGTTCTCAGGTCCTCAAACCAGCAGAGCAGCAATGAAACTCAGTTCCCAGCCTCAGCCCCCTATTGGTGCAATCCCCATGACAAAACTCAAATAGAAGCCAGCAAGTAACAGAACTTAATTGAAGCTATTGATAGAAGACAGCCTGAAGTACAGAATAGTCTGTGCCAAGGAGAATTAAAATCATGAGTAGAACAAATGCAAAGTCTCCAGTTTCCTGACATCAGAGATTCCGTCAATGACCACCATGGCCTCACCATCTCTATCCACATCAGATACATTGCTTTGCACATAGTACTTGGTAAGTACTTAATGAATAAGTAACATAAAGGTTCTAGCAAGAATTAGAACAAACAGTGAGAAAGGTCAAAAGAAGAAACAAACCACTTGCAATGTCCACCTCTTCAAGGCCTCTTCCAGCTTTACAAATCCCCAAAGAATCCTTGAAAAAGATATTAGGTAGAAGAAAATATATATATTTCATGCTTTTTAAAAAATATTTTTATTTATTTGCATACAGAGAGAGAAAGAGAGAGAGAATGGGTGTGCCAAGGCCTCTGGCCACTACAAAGTCCATATGCATGTGTCACTTTCTGCATTTAGCTTTTATATGGATACTTGGGGAATTGAACCCAGGTCATTAGGCTTTGCTGACAAGTGCCTGAACTGCTAAGGCATATCTCCAGCCCTCTTTCATACTTTTGAATGACTCCACTTGGTCATACCTCTTTCTGACATAGCATTTCCACATGATCATGAGATAATCCTCTAAGTTTGTCAATATCATTTTCACATCTGATTTTATGCCAGGCTCCCTCATCCTTGGAATACTTTCTCCATACTTTTCCTTAATGTTCACTAACTATCTTTATGCCAAGGTTTTTTTCATATTTTTCTTCTACATTAACATACATTGTTATTATATACTTACTTTTTGCTTTTTAAATTGTCTTCTTATTTGTAGGAATGATCACCCCAAAATAGCACAAGAAGGATAAAAGGAAAAGGCTCTAATTTAAAGTCAAGATATACTAAAGGACAAATATATTATAAATAGTATCTCAGTTTTTTTGTATTGCCCAATAACATAGGTATTATGAATCTATGTTTATAGGTAGGGAAACTAAAGACAGCATATTTTCACAAAGCTACCCTTTATAGCAAAGGTTTGTGTGCCATATTCTTGGGATGAGAACACATCTCACAAACTATCCCTTCTACCTCTCAGTTCCCACCTTTTGTCATTTGTGATAAGTTAATGTCACTAATTCATTACATGCTGCTATGTGACTTCATAACTTCTCCCATTGAAAAAAGAGCATATCCTCCCTCTTCATATTGGCCTCAGTCCTTTGGCTTCACCAATGCAATAATAACCATGTGACATAACCTGAAGCTCAGAAAGGGTGTGAAGTACTTGGGCTTGCTCTCATGCCCTTCCATTATTGCCAGGACAGCATAGTTAAGTTGGCCCACTGATCCCAGGAGAAGAATGAGACACAGAGAACAAAGCGAAGTCACCCAGCCAAGCCAAGACTACATTAGCCATCTTCCAGACACATGACCCCACAGGACCACCCAGCTGAGCCTGTCTGGGGTCAGCCAATCCTCACCTGACCTGCAGACATAAATGATTGCTGTCGAAAAGACACCACCAACAAAAACTCTTAAGTTTAAAATACCTGCTCTATGCCCAATATGCACATTATTCTTTTTTTTTTTTGAATGAGAAGGAATATTTATTTTCTTTTTCAAGACAGATTTTCTTTCTTTCTTTATTTGAAAAAAAAAACAGAGAGAAGGAAAAGGGAGAGAGAGAGAGACAGAGAGAATAGGCATACCAGGGTATCTCACAACTAACTATTAATGAACTCCAGACACATGTTTCACTTTGTGAATCTGGATTTATGTGGATATTGAAGGATAGTACCCAGGTCATCAGGCTTTGTAAGAAAGCTCCTTAACTGCTGAGCCATCTCCCCAACCCAGAGAAGGGATACTTCTTAAAAGAAGTGAAGGCCAATGGACATAAAATATTAAAGGAGAAAGGAACTGTTATGGAGTAGAGAAAAAGTAGTATGTGTGGTCATAGATCCAAACTTCACCTGGGTCAACAACTCAGGGTTCTCTGGACTTCAGGTGCCTGGTCTGAAATATTTGATGATTAAAACTCAACATCAATTTCTAAAATGTGTTCCATGGTTTCTAAAGACATGAAATGATCTGTGTGGAAAGAATAATGAAAACATAGGGAAGAGAGAGAGAGAAAAGGAAGGGGAGGTTGGAGGGAGAGAGATCTAGAGAGTCTAGAGAAATATAAGGAAATTTGGACAGAAGGTGCACTGAATCAATGGTTTACAACACTGAGAAACCCACAAAACAGATACCATATATTGTTTTTCTATTGTCTTAAGATTCTTTTTGGACTAAAATATCCCTTTACACTCTTTTAATTTAATAACACCTACTAATACAATAATACTATGAATACCATGAATATCATGAATACCATGAAACACACATTGTGAGACTCAGAGCTCTAGATTTAAGAGCCGATATTCTCTAGAAGCCCTACTCTCTTCTACAATGTGTTTCCTTGCTTAACACACTGGGCAAAGAGTCCTCTCCTTCACACTGCTCCCCTCTCCAGTTTTCTGTGCATAGATTCATGTGTATGAACATTATTCTTAAGCCTGATACTAATCTGCCCAATAAGTTCAATTCTGCATTGTAAAAATAAAAAAGAACTGGGCTGGAGAGATGGCTTAGCGGTTAAGCGCTCGCCTGTGAAGCCTAAGGACCCCGGTTCGAGGCTCGGTTCCCCAGGTCCCAACGTTAGCCAGATGCACAAGGGGGCGCATGCGTCTGGAGTTCGTTTGCAGTGGCTGGAAGCCCTGGCGCGCCCATTCTCTCTCTCTCCCTCTATCTGTCTTTCTCTCTGTGTCTGTCACTCTCAAATAAATAAATAAAATATTTTTAAAAAAATAAAAAAGAACTGAATTTCTTACACCAGTATCTACATTCTAATATTACAGTATTTTTAATGTTATTCATAGAAGATTCCATCAGTACATTTTTGTTCCCTTTTCCTTACTCTTTTTTCCCAAATAATAAGCTATGGCCTATAACAGAATGCAATAATCTATATCTTCATCAACTCATCTAAACTTTTTATTTATTTGTATGTGTATTTGCGGTGGTGTGCCAGGGTATTTTGCTGCTGCAAACAAATGGCCATCCAATTTTATGTGAGTGGCTAGGGAGTTGAACCTAGGCCAGCAGGTTTTGCAAACAAGTGCTTTCAACTGGAAAGCCTTTTCCTCAGCACCCCAATTCATTCACTTAAATAACTTACCATATGTTAGTTAGGCATAGGATAAAACCCTGCTATCAGAAATTTACCATGAAGTAAACAAAATTTAAGTTATGAAGTAAAATTAAAATGCTTCTCTTGAAAAATTTTTTCCAAGTCCTAGTTATTACTTTCATTCATAGTGGCATATAGAGTTCTTTTTATTTTTTGACAGAATTTTTTTGTTCAGTACTAAGAGTCAAACCTAGGGGTTTGTGCATGCTAGAACTGTGTTTTCCACTGAGCTGCACATACCAGCCTAAAAGAATATTTTTTCCTCTGGTGCCAGCCCATTATCTAGGAAGTCTACCACATGTCCCCAGCAGCCAGCCCTAGCCAGTTCTGAAGACTCTCATCAGGTTTGCTTCAGGATCCAGTGAAGACTGAGAACGCATACGTCACGGGAGCACACCTTACATGGGGTGTTCCTCATCATGATTTGAACTGTGTCCCCTACCCAAAGACACAATGGATTCCTAACTCAGCCACCTTAGAATGTAACCTTATTTGGAGATAGGATCTTTACAGAAGTGATAAATTCAATTAATCCTGTCAGGGTAGATCCTGATCCCAACTGCTAGTGTTCTTATAAAAGAAGAAAATTATACGTGGAGACTAACAGGCACAGAGGGAGTGATATGAAAAGATGTGGGGAAAAAGGACAGCACCTACTAGCCAAGGACAATGGACTGGAACAAACCCCGTTCTCTTGCCAGCAGCCTTGCTGAGTGGCTTCTAGCCTCCAAAGCTGAGATGGTAAGGCTCAATTGTGTAAGCCCCTAGCAAACAAATACTGGTGTACAATTCCCACAGCCATTCCCATTCTGGTCACAGAGAAACCCACTTGATGAAAAAGAGACTAGTTATAACTGGTTTTCCACAAGCAAAAGGAAGCTATTTTTTCCTGTAAGCCAGATATCATCTCTATAATTAGAGGGGCACATCTGTTTCTATGACAGTGCAGTTTCAGGGGCACTTGAGCAAAGATAAAAATATGATTGTGGTTTTGTAAATGACATTGCAAATAGGAAGGAGATAAATGTCTATTTAATAAACCACTTTTGAGGAATAAGAATTTTCATATTACCTTGGAATAATAATTCCAAACTCATCATGAAGTCTACTCTAAATCATAACATCGCTTTGAAGTTTCTTTTTATAATTGTATGTCCACTCAGCTTGTAATTCTGGGGCTGTAGCATATGTGTTAAAGAAATGAATTGCCAGCATGAAAATAGGAATTTCTATTCTTAGTTATGGGAATTTATTTAAATTTCAGTATTGGCAAGACTTTTGTTTTGAAGAGCTTCATGAAAGCAAATCTATCAATTCTGCAGTCAAATTTCCATATGTTAATTTCAAATGAAACAAACTTGAAATTGGTTTTCTCACAACCTCAGCAATCCATAAATGGCGTTAGGCAAGCATATACTTGTTTGCCATCTTCATACATATTCCATCAGCTCCAGGTGGCTTACATATTGAGACCCTCAGTATGTTCCAACTTAAACATTCTGTCATCCCTCCCCAAGAGTAGCACAACTTCATGCATCTATAGATGATTTTAGGGAAGTGTACAGGGAAGTTTGCCATCTTCTTATATATTCCATCAATTCCAGGTGACTTTCATATCTGAGTCTCTCAGTATACCCTAACTTAAGAATTCCATCTTCCCTCATGACTTGCTCCTCCCCTTGTCTTGTATATTTCTGTGAATAGTAGCACTATTCTTCCAGTTCCCAGGCAAAAACTTAAACATGCAAGATAACCTTCTTCTGACCCCCCCCAATAATCCAGTCACTTTCCACATTTATAGATTCTATATTTGTTTAGCATAGTGTTGTGTCAGTTCAATTCACTTGCCTATCATCGATCCAATCTCAAAAATTTCTCTATTAAACCAGCCACTTAGCTTAACATTCCTTTAATACAATGTTACTTAAGTGTTTCCATTTCCTAACAATAAAATTAAGGATTCGCTGATCTTTATTGTGGATGTTATGCTTATACTCCCTTTTTCATCCACTCATACTCCTGTTACAATTTTGCACATTTACCTCATTTTGGCTTTTCCCAGTTTTCTCCATAATTTTCCTGTTATTGAAAATGCCCTTACCTTTTATGTCTACCATTCTATCAACAGCCATTTCAAATATAACTCTTTTTAAGCTGAAATGTGATAGAGCTGTCTAAACCTGTACTCTAAACCCTTAGGTCCAATAGATTTCTAATTCAGAATCTCTTAGAGTTTATAGGTACAAATTCCATTTATTGTTATATGCCCAGTGAAACCTGTTTGCCTCCTGAGAATAAAATCATTAATTTTTATGATGAAATCACACTGGGTGATACCTGTAAATACTATGGGTATCTTGATAGTATTTGAAGCCAGAATTTGGTTTTATTGTTGTTGATGGTGGTGGTGGCAGTTTATTGGGTTTTTGTTCTATTTTGTTTTGCTTGAGGTAAAGGCTCACTCTAGCCCAGGCTGACTGGAAATTCACTATATAGTGTTAGACTAGCCTTGAACTCACAGAGATCTTCCGACCTCTGCCTCCTGAGTGCTGGAATTAAAGTAGACCACCACACACCCCTCAAGCCAGAATTTGTAATCAAACAAGTTTGTAATGAACTCATTTCTTGCAAATTCAGCTTTCAGATTTCAGAACTATAAAAAAGGTATAGTGAGTCTTTGGTATGTTTTTCAGCCTTAAAACCTTTACAACTTTACTAATTTCTACTTCATTTTTAATTGTTTATTATACCCATTATATAAGAAAGAATTAGAGGCTGGGGGAGACTGGTCAGTGGTTAAAGGCATCTGTTTGCAAAGCCTGACTACCCAGGTATGATTCCCCAGTAGTCATGTCAAGCCACATGCACAAAGTGGTAACTGCATCTGGAGTTAGATAATTTGCAGAGGCCCTGACCTACCCATTATCTCTCTCTCTCTCTCTCACACATACATATATATATGTATGTATATGTATATGTATATGTATATGTATATGTATATGTATATGTATATGTATATGTATATAATGGATATATTCCCAGCCCTCACAAATAAATAATTTTTTAAAAAGAAAGAATTAGTATTATCCAGATACTACACTACATATTCTATATACATGCATCAATGAAGAACCAACCAAGCACATAGAAACATCCTCAAGATTTACAGCAGAGAAGTTAATTTGAGGCATCAGTTACACAAGAGAGAAGAGGAGCTAAGTCCAACAGGGGTGAGCAAATTAAACCAGAGAGCAGGGTAAGGGCCTCTGCCATCTGTACAATGTGGAGATAAAAGGAGGAGGACATGTTGCATGAAAACAAGGGTAGGGCACCTGAGAAAAGCAGAGAGCAAGGTAAGTCTTCCCAGCAGAAGCTGTCATGATGTCACCGCCTCCAAGCCTGTTGTAACAAGTGGTCATCCACATGGAAAAATAAAATAAAATCTAGAAACAGATCTTCATAAGCATTGATTCAAATCATATGATAGACATAAATGTAAACTTTCAAAACTCCTATAGACAACATTAGATGACTTGGGTTGGTCTAATGGATTTTTAAGGTACAATATGAAAGGCAAGACCCATGAAAGAAAGAACTGATATGCTCTTATTTGTTAAAACTAAATTTCTGCTTTGCAAAAAGCAGTATTATGTGAATGAGAAGACAAGCCCCAGACTAGAAGGAAATATTTGCAAAAGATATGTCAAATAAAGGGTTGTCATCCAAAATGTCCAGAAACTCTTAAAACTCAACCATAAGAGCACAAAGAACTCAATTTAGACATGGACTGAAGACATGGGAAATGCTGGAGAATATGTACAGGAAAAAACTAAGTATGAAAATACAACCCATATCACATGTCATCAGGAAAAGGCAAATTGGAAACAATACTGCAATGCATGCATCATCTGCTCATTAGACTGTCCAAAGTCACAATGCCAGCAACAAACAGCAAATGTTGCAGGCATGTGGAACAACTAGAACTCTTTCCTTACTGGCAGGAATGCAGAACAGTATGGCCATTTTAGCAAGACAGTTGTCAGCTTTTCACAAAGATAAACACACATTTACCATGTGAGCCAGGATCCCTGGTATTTAGCCACAACTGTCCAAAGCTTTTGCTCACAAAAAAAAAAAAAAAAAAAGTGTGTATAGAGATTTACAGTAGTTTTATTTATAATGGCCCAAATTTGGAAGTAGGTGCATGGATTCATAAACTGTGGTGTTCAAAACACTGGGATATTATTTAACATTGTTAAAAGGTAAACTGAGGCACAATAAAATTTTTAACAAGTTTATATGAACAAACAATGACTCATGCATCATGAAGTGCTGAAATCAGAAATGCCAGTGGGTGGCTTTTGTAAGACAAACATGGAAACAAAAAAATAATAATTTTAATTAGTTGTGGTTATATGGTTACCTTACTTGGTCTACCCTGCTTCAAGGCCCTAGTTATGTCATTAAAAGTTAGTTGGTGGCTTTTATTGGTTGGACTTCAGTTTCATTCTTCTTTAATATTGGCATTTATGAGAAATAGACCTGGTTAAGTTTCACTTATGTTTGTGAGGCAAGCAAGGGTAAGGCCACTTATGAGGCCTAACTGGTTCTGTGTACTCCAGGAGTCTTCAGCCCTGGCCTCTATTAAATTAAAAAGAATCAAAAAGAGGATTGAAAAACATGAAGAAAATTTGAATGCATATTATTGAATATATTTAATGTGTATTATTCCAGCTATGTGATGTCTAGAAAACACATAACTGTACAGACAAATAATAAGATCCAGTATCCAGAACACAGGAAGTAGGAGAGTGGGACAAGCAGGCAGAGCAGAGAGATTTTAGAGCACTGAAAATATTCTGTATCAGATCCTCATGCTGGGCACATGACCATATAGAAACCATAGAATGTTATGGTGAACTCTAATGTGAACTTAGATTCCTGAATTGTGAGCTGTAATGCAGTCTTACAGCTGAATGTGGGAGGCATGGCAAATTTGGCCACAGAAACGTTTCTAAAGACACAACAACCAAACTTTCATTCAGAACCCAACATGATGAATCTGAGGGGCTGCTGAGAGCTCTTGCCCATGCTGCACAGCATGACTTCACCGCAGCCTTGGTCCTCAACACACAGCATGTAAACTTTGCACAGCACATGCAATCCAGCCAGGCAACACCAGTGAACACTGTCTTAAACATCATGGCTTAGACTCTAGATCTGGACTGTTGTATGTTATAAATCATGGTATTTTACTGAAAGACACGATTTTCTGCTCATACAGAAACATAATATTTTATAGAAAACATCATTCTTCAGTATGTTAGTATCAAGTTAGCATATCTTTGGATTGGATTATGTTATAATGAATGATAATGATGAAAAGGCCTAAGTAAAGTCAGGGGGGGAAGAGATTGAGTAAAGGAAAGGTGGAGGGAGAGCTAATCAAAATCTAAGAGGATATAAATAAGTCATATAGAAACCTACTTTTTTGGACAATGGAACATACAGGAGCCATAGATTGTTACTAAAATATTTTCAGCGCCAAGGATGGGATACTTTCCAGTGAGTTGTCCCAGATAACCCCTGTTGCAGTCCGGTTCGCATTGCTGGTAGAAATCACCCAACCAAGAGTAGCTTCTGGGAAAAAGAGGTTTATTTTGGCTTACAGGCTCGAGGGGAAGCTTCACGATGGCAGGGGAAAACGATGGCATGAGCAGAGGGTGGACATCACCCCCTGACCAACATAAGATGGACCACAGCAACAGGAGGGTGTGCCAAACACTGGCATGGGGAAACTGGCTATAAAGCCCATAAGCCCGCCCCCAACAATACACTCCCTTCAGGAGGCATTAATTCCCAAATATCCATCAGCTGGGGAGTTAGCATTCAGAACACCTAAGTTTATGGGGGACACCTGAATCAAACCACCACATCTCCAAAACATTAGAGGCCATTGCCAAGGCCCTTGATTTCCCACCAGGAACATATGGTAAGACCCTATTGCTGAAGACTCCACATACTTGGGCTGCAAAGCCACTGAGAAATCCTGCTGGAGCTGAGCTGAAAACCTCCTCCATGTAGACCAGCTGACAGCTGGAAAAAGCCACACTGCATGCAGTTCAATGGGAAAGAGAGAAATCACCAGTGAAGATACCCAACAGTGGACACTGCAAGCCTTATATTTGGCTGGCTAGGCCAAATGAGCCAATGGGTGCAATAGTGGCATGTCTTTTATGGGAGAAACCAACCACCCTCTAATTTGACTGGAGGCCTGTTCCATGGGAGGGAATACATCCCTGATACTGAAAGCCTAGAACAGGGTTAGTCATGAGCCCTACAGATATAACATCTGCTGCTGTCTGGCTAGATGGTTATACTGTGCTCACCAAACTACTCAGTAAGCACTTCTCTTAATGTTCATACCATATATTAATGCTACTCTCACCTTTGGTTAGAGAACCTTGTCTTTTCAGATGGAAGTAACCTTGGGATGACTCAGAAGGCACCATGATGCCAAGAAGTGACAGAGGAGTACTCAGCACTGAAATATTTCAATCACACCTTCCATAGTTCAGAGTCCATTGTGGAAGAGGTGGCAGAAAGAATGTAAGAGCCAAAGGAAGGGTAGGACTCCTTACAGCATGCTCCTGTAGACACAAAATGGCCTGAATATCCAAAACCTCACAGTGCCTGACACTACCTGTACAAGACCATCATCAAAATAAAAGAGAGACTGATTGGGAGGGGGTGGGGATATGATGGAGAGTAGAGTTTCAAAGGGGAAAAGGGGGAGGGAGGGAATTACCATGGAATATTGTTTACAATTATGGAAATTGTCAATAATAATAAATAAATTTAAATAAAATCAAAAAAGAACTTGAAAGGTTAACTATGAAAAAAATGGGTGATTTTAAATTTCCAATAATTTCTAAAATGGCATTAAATATACTTCCCTCATTCTTTTACTACATAGTTATGTGAAGCAGTATTCTCAGCATTGATGATTACAAATTCCAAAATATCAACTAGCTGTGAAAAATGTTAAAGATGCACCATGTCCTGCAGCCAAGATTCAATGCAATATGTAAAAACAAACAAGTGTACTCATCTCATTAGCAAGCAGACTTGTCTTGCCTTTAATAAATGGCAAAATTACATGTATATCAAAGGATTGTTTGAAAATAATTTTTATGATTTATCATCAGTGTTTGATTTGCATATCTTTGTTATATACTAACATACTAACATATAATATATAAAAGATTAGCATGTGTCCACATAGGTTCACCCTCTGTAACAGGTACACTGCTCTGATGGAGGATGTTGAAAATGGAGGGGACTATGTATGTGTAAAGGTATGAAGATCATAGACTGAATGTGTGTCCTTAAAATTCTTATTTCAAGTCCTAATCCCCAATGGATTAGGTTTAGGAAATGGGCCGTTAGGGGGTGATTCTCTTGTAAGTACAATGCTCTCATTAATGGGATTAGTGTCTGTATAAAAGGAACCTCATGCAACTCCCCTATCTAGTCTTCTGCCACATGAGAACACAAGGATCCAGGCCTCTCAGACATCAGATCTGCCTATGCACTGATCTTGGTATTCCTAGCTTCCTGAACTGTGAGAACTAAATGTCTGTTGTTTAGCTAAAATATATAGTAGAAACTTTGTTATAACAGCCCCAAAAGATTAAGACACAATATGAGACACTTATGTACTTTTCCCCAAGTTTTCAATGAATCTAAAACTTCTCTAACATTCATTCACAAATACATACATAGATACATAAATTCCTACATGTATACATATATACATACATACATACATTCATACATACAATCTGTAAATTTATTTTGAAATGGTAGCAAAGGCTGGCTATATCTCCTTTTATTTATTAGAGAGAGAGAAAGGGAATGGGAGTGCCAGGGCCTCTAGTCACTGCAAAAGAACTCCAGACGCGTGTCACCTCCTGCATCTGGCTAATGTGGGTTCTGGGGAATAAAACCTGGGTCCTTGGGCTTTACAGGAAAGTACCTTAACCACTAAGCCATCTCTCCAGCCCAAAGGATGGACATTTCTATCAGGGGACTTGGTTTGTTATCTCTCCTCAAATTTTAGTTCAGCTATGACCATAAATTGTCTTTCTTTTGAGTCTCTTTGGTTCCCTTGAACGGACGCCTTCTATTTCAGTTGCTGGTTTGCATCTACTATGTCACTAGGTTTAGAACACCCTGTGCCTTTGTCACTATTTATTCTTGCAACTATGACCTTCCAGCTTCAAGCTGGAATTTGGGAGGGTAAATCTTGGGACCTCTACTGGCAAGGAATGAAGCACAAAACTGCCTTCTCCTAGTCCTGAACACCTCTCTTTCTTTGTGCAATCAGACCTGTATTTGGATTGGTCTCTGACAGCATGAAAAGTAAGGAAAACTGCTTTGTTTGTTTGTCATTACCAAAGTCCCAGAACCTATAAGCCATTATCCTTCCTCACGCTCTGCCTTTCCCAGCTCCTCACCGACCAAGAGCCCCACATGCTTGGGTGACTCTTATGCTTTCTGCCCTGATCCAGTTTCACAAATTGTGACGGTGGCAGGTGTCTCTGATATGAAATGTACTGTTCTTAACAGAGTGGAAAGAAAGCTGAAAAATGATCCAAATCCACCAAAAGTTGAAGTTAGGGGAAAATTATTTGACACTTCTGACTTCAGTGTCCTTGTCTGTAGCATGAGACTGATAATAATAAGTATAGGTACATGGTTCTAAAGAGAATTATCTACGCCCATACCTGTGAAGTGAATGGGACACATAAAGCAGATGCTTAGCTGCCACTGATGCTACTGGTCCCTCCCACTCTGGACCATTTACATCATGCTGGAGTTCATGCGAAGGAAGTAGCAAGGGTAACATTCCACATGGTACAAATACGATCATGATGCCTCTGTCCCCACTGATTTTTTTAACAGTCTATGAGTCTTGGGCAATTTATAGTTACAGATGGCCTTTGAGTGTTTCTCAAATTTGAGGCTTTTAAAAACATTTTTATTTATTTATTATTTATTTATTAGAAAGAGTAGGGGAGAGAATGGTTGCATCGGGCATCCAGCCACTGCAAATGGATTCCAGATACATGTGCTACAATGTATATCTGGCTTAGGTGGGTTCTGGGGAATCGAACCTGGTTCCTTAGGCTTTGTAGGCAAACATCTTAACCACTAAACCATCTCTCAAGACTGTGTCAACATTTTTAAGTATTTTATTTAATTTTTAAATTTGAGGATTTTTAATGTCTGCAGATAAACTAATATTTTGGACTTTGGAGAAATCCAAAAATCGTTTGTGGTAGCCTGCCTTTTCTCACAAGGATATTTGAAATTAATTTTGTTGTGATTTCCATTATCTGTTATGTTGGTAGGGATAATTACAGAAAATTATTCTTGCTTTTTTTCTTTCCAATTTCATTAAAGTACATGCAACATAATTTACCAAAAAGAAAAACACCAGTTTTTAACAAAGAAATACACAATTATCTTTTTCTACTTGCTATCTAGGCCTTTGTTTGTCAAGACTTACACTGACCATAGACATGAGATTCCCATAGAATTGGCATGCTTCTTTAAATGATATAAGGCTGTGTGGCATATATTTCTCAGGAGAAAAGCTCCTAACTCATCGGTCACCGTCCATGACCCGAAGATGGCGACTGCTGATGGCTCAGCATGGCTAGACTCTTACTGAGAACCAACCCCAGTGAATGTTAGTGAACTCAACCGCCTTCACAGCTGCAGGTCCTTCTCCCGCAATTGTAGCTTGTTTGCTGTCCTAGACACTGCAGAATCCCAATGACTGGCACATCACCCAGTGGCCAGATGAGAGAGAAACGGAGATGGACAAGTCCTGGGCTGACTCCCTGATCTTCCAGGCTTCTTTGGTATCTCTTGGAAGCTGCGTTTTCAGGATGATTTGCAAGTTCCTTTTTGAACAGCTTCATTTTCTCATTTTTATTGGATAAGAAATTACGCAGCATTCTGTTCAGCAAGGAACACATTATTCTGTCATGCTGCATAGAAGGCGAGGCATTTTGAAATGAATATCACAGAGAAGACAGATATAATTTTTGAAAGAAGTTTGGCTCACCAAGGTAAACAGAAAAAAAAATATTCTGGAAAGATTTACAGAGACCAATAACCATGGGTTATGCAGGTCTTTAGTTGAAAGAACACACTCCTTTCTACAATTATTGACATTCTTTTTTGCATCAGATATTACATTATGAGAAGCAAAATGTTGCACTGTATTTTTGATGCCTTTAGATACGTTAAAGAAATGTGTGTGTGTGTGTGTGTGTGTGTGTGTGTGTGTGTGTATGTGTGTGTGCTTCTTTCTCTCTCTTCTCTCTCTCTGGGCTGTCTGACCACTCATGAACCTCCAACTTTTGGTGAATTTCTCCCTGTCTCAGCCCAACTCAGACAGGAGAAGAATCCTCTTACCCCTACTTCCCACATGGGCTCTCCCCCCACCCACCTGCCATGTGACAGGAGTTCTCTGTACTTTTGTTCTGTCCTTCCTGTGGTTTTTTTCAGGCCCACTACGTGGGTTCTCAGGTCACATGAGTATATTCATTTTCATTTTTTCAGTTCTATATTTCCCTAAATAAATATAACAATTTAATAATTAATAAAAAAAAATGTGTGCTGAATGAGATGGCTTAGTAGTTAAGGCACTTGCCTTCAAGGCCTAAGAATTTATGTTCACCTCTCCAGATCCCACGTAAGCCAGATGCAAGCACACAAGATCACACATATGCACAAGGTGGCACACTTATCTGGAGTTCAATAAGAGTGGCTGGAGGCCCTGGTGCACCAATTCTCTCTCTCTCTCTCTCTCTCTCTCTCTCTCTCTCTCTCTCACACACACACACACACACACACACACACACACACACACACACTTGCTCCCTCTCACTCTCTTGCATTTAAAAAAACAAGCCAGTCTGTTGGGCTTGCCTCAAAAAAAATTAAAAGGACAAAATATGGAACCCTATCTCTGGCAAAGTAAGTTATTATCTACAGATTATCCCCTCCTAGAATAGCATTTTGCTCTTCAGCAAGAACTTCTAGATTCAGAAATAGCACACCTAAGTAGGATTAACACTAGAGCAGCAGATTACCTTTCCACTGTGATCAGTAATTTTGCCACAAAGTGGTGACTGTCATGCATTGTAGAGATTATTTTTTGTGTATTTTTATTAGTTATGGACATACTCAGTATGTAAGCAGCACATGTTCTTACCATTCTCTCCCTCATCCCGGCCCCCCTACAAAGCGACCCTCCTCACTGGAGACTGTGGGTCGTGCATTTCAGGGGCAGCCATCAGTTATGGGGAAGAGACAATGTCTCTGTGCATAATGTCCCCACTTGTGGCTCTAACAATCTTGCCACCTCCTCTTCTGCATTACCTGAGCCATGCTGGATTTGTTTTAAGTTGTAGAGAATATGTTTACCACCCACATTTTGCCTGTTTCAACCTGTCCTGAGCAACTGGCATGTTATTAGCTGTGCTGGACCTTGGTTTACACTTCCTCTTCTGCCCTCAAAAGACTCTGAAGTACTCTTGACCAGCATCATTCTTAACTCAAGAGTTTGCCTAATCAATTTGTAATGTAAGAACTTAATGTAGAAAAAAAAAAAACTACATGTAACCCTATAGAATGCCAAATGGTAGAAGAAAAATGGGAATGGGAGAACAAAACCAGATCTGTAGGGATCACTTAAGGGTATGTGTATGTGTGTGCACATATGTTAGTGTGTGTGTGTGTGTGTGTGTGTGTGTGTGTGTGTGTGTGTGTTGTATGCATGCATGTGTACAGATGCATGTACCCAGAGGCTAGAGGCATACCAGGTGTACTCCTTAATCACTTTCCCATTTTATTTCTTTGACACAGTGTCTCACTGAACCTAGAGCTCCCCATTTGTCAGTTATACTGGCTGACCAGGATATTCCACTGATCTTCCTGTCTCCATTCCCCTGGGTACTGAGATCACAGGTACACACAGTCATTCCCAGCTTTTTACCTAAGTACTTTAGGTTAAACTCAGATGCTCATGTTTGTGCAACAATTATGCTCTTATCCACTGAGCCATCTTCCCAGTCCCTGCAGGGATCACTTTAAATATAGCAGACAGCTTCAGCAATGACCTCTAGGCTCTGATTCAGGGGTTCCAGAAAAGCTTGTATTATCACCTTTGCTGGAGGACTACTATATTTTGGACAACAGAAAATTGATAGGTTTCCTATATTTTATGATATATAATACACCATCATGGGGCCTAAGAAAGTACCCATAAAGATTTCTTTTTCAAGATACAGGACTATTTATGTTGCGTGTGAAGACTAGATTACATACAACCTTATGTCGAGTTATATCAGCTTTATGCATGATTAGATTCACTTAGCCTTTGTCACCAAATTGTTTTCCCAAGATAGAATATTGCTATACAAGCTCTTCATAGTCCTTCCCAGTTGTCAAACATTCACCTTCCATTAGCAATGACTAGCTGCCTAAGTAGACCAAAGTTCTGATTCAATTTAACATTTAGGTAAGGATGAATTAAATTTTCACTCTATGTAGAGTGGGAAGAAGGGTTCTCAGCCACCTCCGCCATATCTTTTGTTCTCTGATTGTCTATTCTACAGAATTACCTTCTCACTCATATCCACCTACTGATGTTTATTTTAATCTTCCCTGCTTCATGAGATCAAGCAAAAATATACAGTCCCATTTCTCTAGAATTTCCAGTGTAGCCAATGTAGTAGGAATAGTGAAAAGGAGAGTGATACCCTCATCAGTGATGGATAATGAGGGAAGCCTGGCTTCTCTAAGCTGTGCGAAGTAAGGTAGACATTACATTCATGGCTTGGGTAACCAGAGAAAGTGTAGTAATCCCTGAAAATATGAACACAAAGAAACGTCAATGAAAATATCTTGAACTGAGTATGAATACAGGGCTGGAGAGATGGCTTAGCAATTGCATGCTTGCCTGTGAAGCCTAAGGACCCCAGTTCGAGGCTTGATTCCCCAGTACCCATGAAAGCCAGATGTACAAGGTGGTACTTGCATCTGGAGTTCCCTGTCTCTCTCTCTCCCTCTCTCTCTCTTACTCTCTGCCTCTTTCTCTCTCTATCTGTTGCTCTCAAATAAATAAATAAAAATAAACAAAAATTTTAAAAATATATATAAATCTAAAATTAACTTTTATTGGCCTTTTTCAGTTTTTTGTGTCAGAATTTTCTTTATTACTAATAAAATTCACAATTTTCTCTGTATTTGAATTACTCAGAAAGAATGTGAAATCACTTCTGCTCATTAACGTTTACATTGATTTCCTTAAATGCTGGACATTCCTTCCCTTCTGACCTTGCTTTGCTCTTTGGGCCCTTTATAGCTTTTAATGTAGCTATTAAAACTTTAAAAGTATGTATGATTCAGACTGTAGTTTGATTGACTAGTGCTGATCTAAGTCTTTCTCACACCTTCTCTCTCTGAGGTCTCCTTCCCCCACTCTCAGTCTTCTTCCAGTGGCTCAAATTTCTCCCCCTGAGTATCCTAAACAGACAAGTTAGTTCCCTTCTGATATTCATGGCATCTTGACCAATGGTAGGAGGCAGAAAAGAAAGTATAGAAAATAGGGTAGCCTTTCCCATCTCATTCTTAGAATAGACTTTCAGGTATTTTCCTCAACATAGTCGCTTCCAAATAGAGTCTACTACCGGCTTTAAAATATGAAAATATTGGGCTGTAGAGATGACTTAGCTGTTAAGCACTTGCCTGTGAAGCCTGAGGACTCTGGTTCAAGGCTGGATTCCCCAAAACCTACATCAGCCCGATGTACAAGGGGGCGCATGTGTCTGGAGTTCTTTTGCAGTGGCTGGAGGCCCGGCGTACCCATTCTCTATCTATCTGCCTCTTTTTCT
Organism: Jaculus jaculus; assembly: GCF_020740685.1. Classification (NCBI taxonomy): domain Eukaryota; kingdom Metazoa; phylum Chordata; class Mammalia; order Rodentia; family Dipodidae; genus Jaculus; species Jaculus jaculus. Next base: position 123,634,613 of record NC_059107.1, on the reverse strand, counting down.
CTCTATCACTCTCAAATAAATAAATAAAAGCAAAACAAAAATAAATTAAATAAAAAAGAAAGAAAAATATAAGCCAGGCATGGTGGCACACGCCTTTAATCCCAGCACTCGGGAGGCAGATGTAGGAGGATCGCCAAGAGTTTGAGTCCACCCTGACTATATAGTTAATTCCAGGTCAGCCTGGACCAGAGTGAGACCCTACCTTGAAAAAAAGAAAAATATAATTTTAAATTGTACTTTTTTTTTAATTTTGTTATTTACTTATTTGAGAGCAACAAACAGAGAGAGAAAGAGGCAGATAAATAGAAAATGGGTGTGCCAGTGCCTCCAGCCACTGCAGATGAATTCCAGATGCATGCGCCACCGTGCGCATCTGGCTTAAGTGGACCCTGGGGAATTAAGCCTCGAATCTGGGTCCTTAGGCTTCACAGGCAAGTGCTTAACCATTTACCCACCTTTCCCGACCCTGTGGTAGTATATTAATAGTTAATTTTTGAAAACTTCTGTTTCTTTTCCCTAAAATCACCACTCTACATAACTTAAGAGCTCAGTAAATGTGACAGAGTATAATTACCAGCTTCTTCCTTTAAAAGAAAAGGTATCAAAAAAAGAATGAAAAAAAAAAAGAGAAAAACTTCAGTTTTTAAAAATCTGGACATGGGGCTGGAGAGATGGCTTAGTGGTTAAGTGCTTGCCTGTGACGCCTAAGGACCCCGGGTCTAGGCTCCATTCCCCAGGATCCATGTTAGCCAGATGCACAAGGGGGCGCACGCGTCTGGAGTTCGTTTGCAGAGGCTGGAGGCCCTGGCGTGCCCATTCTCTCTCTCTCTCTCTCTCTCTCTCTCTCTCTCTCTCTCTCTCTATCTATCTATCTGCCTCTTTCTCTCTCTATCGCTCTCAAATAAATAAATAAATAAATAAATCTGGACATGGATTCTGCACTACTTTATCCTTTAATCTCAGCATTTGTGAGACAGAAGTAGAAGAAGGGATCACTATGATTTTGAGGACAATCTAGGCTACAGAGTGAGTTCCAGGTCAGCCTAGACTAAAGAGAGATTCTAACTCAAAAAAAATAAATAAATAAAGTGAAATAAAATAAAAACGTCTAAGAATGAAAAGATCCAGGTCTCAGTACAAATCTGCAAAAGCTATATAAATCTCTCTGGTTCTTATAACTCTTACAAAGCAGACTATTATATATTAACCATTATCAGTACTTAATCCGATTTTCATGTTTTTCTGGTGGTATTGTTAGTCATTTAGGTAAAGTAAAGCAATTATTCTATATCTTTATTTCATAAATGTGAGGGTAAATCACCTGACTACTAAAATCACTGACTTCCTTATCTTATCATGTCAGAACTTCATATCATGTAAGATTGAAACTGCATAATCCACAATCCCATGGGAAATATCAGCAACCCCATGGAGGAGGCTCCCTGTGGAATAGGGGCAAGGACAAGGGAAAAGATAGTACTGACATATGCTCTATAAATAATATGTTCCTAATGAAAATAAAAAATTTTTAAAAAGCTCAATCATGGGCTGCAAAGATGGATCAGTGGTTGAGTGCTTATGCTTAAGCCTAAGGGCCTCTTGGACCGAAGACTACCACACTTAACTCTCCAGAACTCATGTAAAAAGCTGAGCATTCAATGCATGTCTGTAATTCCAGTTCATGGAGATCATAGACAAGAGAATAGCTAGGTCTCACTGACTTGCTGGGGGACAGCCACTTGGGGTTGAAGGAGAGACTCTATCTCAAGAAAATGTATGCATGTGTGATAAAATAGGACACCCAAGTTCTCCTCTGACCTCTGCACATGCACACATGTAGGGCATACATCTGAATATATACATGCTTATGTCATGCAACACATTCATTTCACACACATACTACACACACATGCACAGTCAAGATAAAAACTCAATCACATTAAATTATTAACAATAACTAGCACTATATATTTTCTATAAGGTAGTTACCACTTGTCCTGATCACTTTATACATATACTGAGTTATTCAACCCTTACAACAACAGAAGGTAGGTGTAATTATTAACAACTTTTCACATAAGAGAGGACTGAAGCACAGAGAGATTAAGTCATTTGCTCATGTCACCAGATAGTGACTGAGCCAGGGTTATCCCAACCCTAACAATTTAATTCCAGAAGCTTCGTTGTTCAACTCTGTGGTCTACTTTTTTTTTTAATTATTTATTTATTTATTTGAGAGCGACAGACATAGAGAGAAAGACAGATAGAGGGAGAGAGAGAATGGGCGCGCCAGGGCTTCCAGCCTCTGCAAACGAACTCCAGACGCGTGCGCCCCCTTGTGCATCTGGATAACGTGGGACCTGGAGAACCGAGCCTCGAACCGGGGTCCTTAGGCTTCACAGGCAAGTGCTTAACCGCTAAGCCATCTCTCCAGCCCTGTGGTCTACTTTTTAATAAAGTAGTCATAACAGCAAATGAAATGTAATGCACTATTTGTCTAATTACTGATGGTAAGATTGTCTGAAAACACATTTTTTCCAAAAACCAAAAACACAAGAGTTAACAAAGCAGACCTCAATAATGTGGTGGTGCACATGTAAAATGCCACCCCCCAAACATCCCCGTCGGTAAATGTGTTTGGGGCCCTGATCCTCAGTTAGCAGTACTGCTTGAGAAGTTTGTGGAGACTTTGGAAGGTAGAGCCTTGCTGAAGGAAATGTGTCACTGGAGGCAGGCCTTACAGTAGGTAACATAGTCCAGTCCCACTTGGTGCTTTTTAGCTTACTTTCTCCCTGCTGATGTGAAGATATCACACGTAGCATCTGCTTCTACCATACTTTCTCTGTCACCATGGGAATTATCCTCAAAACTGTGAGCCAAGATAGAGGCTTTCCATCTATAGGTTGCTTCTATTAGGTATTTTGCTCAGCTCTGATCACCCAGAATGATAAATTTATCAAGAGACTTGCCGAGGACAATATATGCAGTCACATTGACTATGAAGATGCAATGAATAATTCAAAAATGTGATTGAAACTTAATGAATGTGACCTGGATATTTATTGGATGCAACAAGAAAAAGACACAGCATTTGAGAGTATTACCCAGAGACCTGGCTTGGATGATGTGGGAGACAGTGGTGTCTCCCATTCACTAGCAACAGACTGGAAGGAAAGGCAGGCTTGTAAATATAGGTAATGAATTCAATTTGAGGAATGCTTAGCTTAGGGTATAAGTAAAGCATTCAGATGAAAATGTCCTGGAAACGATGGAAAGAATGGATCTGATGCTCAAAATAGAGGTTTAAGTGGAAGACAGACTCAGCAGTTACCAGTATTTATGTTGTAGTTTAAACTCTTAGCAAACTACCCTGAAGCATGGTATTCCTAAAGTCAGCCTTCCTACAATGATCCTGTGTAAATTTCTCCAGTGTTCATAGGCACTCACTTTATTTGTGGCTCTGTGGCAATTCACAAAAGCCTTTAAGTATGTTTTCATTTTTCTTCCCCCAAAGAAATTACAACCAGTAAGTAAAAAGATAAAACTTAAATCAAGACAGATAGGTTAAAACCACTTTTAAAAAGCATACAACTAGTGGCTCAAAGAAAGAATAAAGCATGTAGCCATGGAAGGGGTAGGGAATCAGGAAATATTTAAGAAGGGAAGTGGAACTTAACCAAGGCAATATTTTTAAAAAAGATGCAAAGAATGAAGATGGAATTCATTCCATGTGCCATAGAATTCCAATGCTGAACATTCTAACTTGAAGGAACCAGTGCACTAGCCAAGGCTCTGTTATAGACAACAGAATCTATCTTGACATTCTGGACAGAAACAGTTTGCTATACTTCCTGCAGTGGGTAATCTCAGTTATCAACTGAAAGGGTTTAGAATCACCATGAAATCAAATGTCTATGAGGTATTTTGTAGAAGAGGTTAATTGAAGCATGAAATGGACAGCACCACCCCATGTGCCCTGGACTACAGGGCGAGGAAAAAGCTAGCTGACCACCAGCATTTATCTCTCTCCTTCCAAACTGCCAATGCAATGTCACCAGCTACCTCAAGCTCTGCCACCATGCCTTCCCTGCCACGTGTAACCGTATCCCCTGAAGTAAAGGAATACAAAACCCTCCCAGGGCGTCTGCAAGAATGGCTCTCCAAGGCAGTCCTTTACCTGCCCCTGATGTAGGAGTAGTCACTTCTGAGGCAGGCGTAATGCCCTCCATTTCTGCAGCAATTTCACCAGCAAAACAGATTCTTTTTGTTCATCCTCTAGACACTGCTTAATTCAAGGTTCAAGTTGAAGACGTCCATTGTGAATTCATTTGATTGATTAAATATAAATCACATCTGACAGACATTCCTGCTATAAGGAAGTCTGGTAACTATGGATTTTAGCTTTCTAGTCTTTGAAGTACAAAAGGACTCACTGAGAGAAAGTTAAAGATTTGATTGGTTAGACTATCTCTGTGTCTGTCACATGAGGCATGTTCAGAGACTTGTGCTTAGGACAAGAACCAACCATCCATCCATCTGTTCATCTACCTGTCCACTCAGAAAGCATGCTAGGGTGAGTAATGTGCCAGTGATTAATATTAATTTCTCATTTCTGTCACCATTCTAACTTCCACTCTGTGGACATGTTGGATTCACTAGTGAGCTACAGTCTGTTATTCGACCCTTGCCATTTTTACTCTAAAAGACAAGACCTTATATACTTTTGACAGTAACTTTTATTGCTTGAAAATGCAGTGAAACTTTTGGCTTTTAGTACCAGAATTATTTGACTACTAAAGTAGTTAATATTCTTATCTTGTATCTCAGAGCAAAAGCTCTCATAGTCTTTGAAACACAAGGAATGAAAAACATCCCCCACCATCCTCATTCCTATTCTTCTGGAAGACACATGTTCTCAATCTTCACTTAATACCCGTCATCACTTAAAAAAGATGGGAGGAAAGAGATGAGAAAATTGATAGCACTAATAATTATGTTGTACTTGCCATGTGAAAAGGATTGCTTCATTTAATGCTTACAGCAACTTTACTAGTATAAATGGTCATCATTTTACAGATGGAGAACTAAGACTATGAAAGAATGACAAAATTAACTTTTCAAATTACTGAGTTCTTCTAAGTACAATTGTACTTCTAATCCTTTCTCTTTTAAAATAAAGGATTTGGAAAGAATCCCCTGGTCTGTAGGAAGAAACCTTGCCTTTTATCACTAGCTGCTTTATATCTGTACAGTTGAATTGTGATTGTCTACAAAAGTGTGATCTAACTACAATGTCACTTCTAAAAAAGAAATTATAGCCCCAAATCTATCTGTAAACTAATATGCCCTGAGTTAACACCAAAATATGTGGAATTCTTTTTCACTGAGCCTATTATTTTGGCCCTTTTATCTAAAAGGTTGGGAGAAAGAAAAATGACATTTCTTCTCAAAGAACACAAACATGTTAGAGATCCACCTTTATCAGCATGAATCTGATTTCATTCCAGAGTTAAATTCTAATGAGGAAGTCCCTGATCATCACACAGCACCCATTATATGCTCCTCAGATCTGCACACCAGTGACTATGGCAGCAGATCATGACAGTAATGACTTTCAGAACACGAGACACATGCAACAGAATCCCTGCTTGCTGTGAATTTGTGATGTGGCTTTAAGCCATTTAAGTTCTCCATTTGCCACCCTCCTCGTCTATAAATCAGGATTAAAATAAACTCTCAGAATTTGGTGAGCATTAGTTATTGTTTGGAAACTTGGTTGTGGCCTGATCACTAATAGAATGATATATCCTGGTCTGTCTTGGGTCAACTTTCTAATTTGGCAAGAGATGTGGGTCAATTCATTTCTCAACCAGCTCATCAAAGTAATGTCTAGGCAGGTTAAAGTGATCCTTCTGAAAAGTGCTACCCTTTGTTGTGGAAGCAAAATGACACTTGCTTATAATGGATTGTGCTATAAGCATCTAAAACTAAGTTGTAATCAATTCAGTGACCTTTTTTTTGTCCTGTGCTCACCTAGAAACTCACTAATAACATGGAATTATAATAATCACTGGCATTTCATTATAAACGATACACGGAACATTTGGATAACTACAAATGAATTCATAAAAAGAAATTAGAAGATTTAAACATTTATTAGTTGGTTCTAAATAATTATGATTTGCACTAAAAGAAAATACCTTTCTGTTTTAGCAAATCTCATTCAAGAGAAGGATCAGGAATGTACACTTTTCTTGTGAGAGCATTAATCTAGCCAACAGACATGTATTTCTCACTATTCTATGCCAACCAAAATTCTAGTTCCTGGGATCTCCCTTACTTTCTAGTGGAACAAAAGGAAAGACAGACTAAAAACAGAAATAAACACAAATAAATAAAATATACAATATGTCAGATGCCAACATACTCCACTGTGGAACAAAAATCCAGAAAATTTATCTAATAATGGTGGCATAGCTGGAAGGGTTGGAATAGAGTGAAGATAGCAATTTTAAACAGGATGGTCAAGAAAGCCCTCTCTGGGAGGAGCCATTTGAACAATGACCTATAGCCTTGTATCTAACTGTCTGCAGAAAATATGTTCCAGATAGAAAGTATAATAAGTTGCAAAAGCCTAGGACATACTTGTTATATTTGAATATTTGAGAACCAGCACAAAAAAAAGGAAGAAAGAAAGAAACTCCTATGATGAACAGAGCAAGCTGGAAACTGATGAGCACAAGAGATGAAAATTGCATCAGGAAGCATGCCTCACTGGAAAAGGAATCTCACCATTCTCATTATGGTGAATAAATTGCATAAGGACAGGATGATGGGAACATTTCGGGAACATCAGGGAGAACTAGAAAATGGCAGGGTTTGCTAGACACTGAATTCCACAGGCACAAAAACAGGGCTTTGGAATCTGGAAAAATGGTTAGAGATACAGCAGGAAATGTTGCTATTAACATAAACATGGGAAAAAAAACACACAAATAGCACTCAGGATCTCACTGTATAACAGTGGAGAAGCTATGAGCTCAGATGGGAAAGGAAGGAGCAAACCCAGAAAACAGAACTCGAGGTTCTCTCTTCCCTGCAGCCAGTGGGAATATGGAGGCCCAATGCACACACTCCTTACATATCATGGAGAGTTTGTGACTGACTGATTGCAAACCCACTGAAACAATATTTACTAACAAACCTTTGGGGGCATTAAAAAAAAAAACAAGTAGAGAATACAAACATCAGGTATCATCTCTTTTATGAGTTGGTCATACTGCATAGAATAAAATATTTTGAAACATAATTCATCACTAAATCTGGCAAATATGAAATATATGCATATGAGAACACATTATTTTAATAATATATTCAATAAATATTGATTAACATTGACTATACAGCAGGAACTAGAATAGGTACTTTATATAAAGAATAAGTAAGATCATGACCTTTTTTCTAACAAGGAAAGTTTAAATACAAAGCAAAAACCTAGTGATAAATGTTGGAGTGATTTTTCTTAAAGATATAACTAAAGAAGAAACTAAAAGATTAATTTTATCAACTAAAACAACTAATCATTTGAATTTTACATTTGAAAATCAACATAAATTAAAGACTGAAGTAAATGCACTTTTATTATAACTATAACAGGAGGTGCACAGAGAGGTGAAACCAGACGATTCATCTTGCCCTTTCTGACTCATAACCTTGTTTAAAAATGGGGAAAACAATCATCAATCCTCATTATCTTCAAAGCTGCTTCCAGAATGTTCACCCAACTTGACATACAGGTGAAAGGAACACCACAGCAGACTTTAGAATTTATTTAGAATCTCAGCTTGGATCTGAAAAGTATTGTGGGTAAAATCATCAGGCAAGAACATTTATGCTTTAGATGAACATTATTTTATATCAAGTATTGGTCATCTAGGCACATTTCAAATGAATTAATGGCAGGTTCTGAGTAACATGGAATCATAATTGATATTTTTATGTCCCTATTGATAATGGAGCAAAAGATAAAATAGAAGGTCATGTGACATCACTAATTAAAGCATTTAGCTCATCTGGGAAAGGATATGAAGGAGTAAAGATGAATCCCGACCACATAGTCTAGGATTCAGACTCATCTCTCACTCTATTTTCCTCCCAGCAGATTAAAACATGTTCAGAATACTGAGCAAGTTTATGTAAAGCCTATAAGTGTGTGTATATAAAAATGCAATATAAGCCGGGCATGGTGGCACATGCCTTTAATCCCAGCACTCGGGAGGCAGAGGTAGGAAGATCGCCGTGAGTTCAAGGCCGCCCTGAGACTACATAGTGAATTCCAGGTCAGCCTGGGCTAGAGTGAAACCCTACCTCAAAAAAATGCAGTATATATTTATGTTATTAAATATGCATATTTAGGCACATATGTATATATAAATGCATGTGAATGTTGCGGTAGTAGGAATGAACCTACAACTTTTTAGATATTAGGTAAGCACTCTAACCCTTAATTATACCTCCAACTATTTTTATCCTTTTAAAATTTGCATGAGGTTTTACTCAATGATAACATTTGAAAAGAATATATCTATAAATTAAAATAGACTTTGTAAAATAGGAGAAAATACTTATAAAATGTAAATGATGACATAATCAAAGAATAGAATTACCAGATACTAGGGATGCATCATGACTATATATATGGGGTCATTTGAAGACACAAACAGTGAGAAAGAATATTGTTAGTAGTCCTCAAACCTTAGTGTACATTGGAATCAGCAAAAGAGGTGGGAAAGAATTAATTGTAAGTACAATGATTGTGATGGGAGGTAATATGATGGAGAATGAAATTTCAAAGGGGAAAGTGGGGGGGAGGGAAGGAATTACTATGGGATATTTTTTTATAATCATGGAAAATGCTAATAAAAATTTTAAAAAAAAGAATTAAGATCAGGGTACACTGTGTGTATGTATGAAGAATGACAATAAAATGTTAAAGAAGAGTTTGCTAAAATACTGATTCCTGGGTCTCACATCCACAGTAGGTGATTTAGTAGGACTGTGGTAGAGCTAGATATTGCATTTCAAACCAGCTCCTGAATAATACTAAGAACCTGGAGTAGTTAATGATAAAGGAGATGAAAAACTCACTGAACTACTCCTGGTATTCGAGGAATATAAAATATTGAAAAGACTTCAGAATCTAAATCTGCACTTGCTTATCTGCCAAGAAACTTAGAAATTACTAAACTTTTCTAACCCACAATAGCCAGTTCTGTAAAAGGATCCAAATAATAAGACCTACCTTAACTGGTTGTTATAAGGATTAAATGTAATAACATATATAAATCACCTAGTTTTATACATGGCTTATAATAAAGCTAAATAGACCCCATCTGTTATTATCATTCTTCAGAGAACATTCTCCATGGGACATAAACAAATGATAAATGTGCAATAAATGCCAATTTCCTTCATCTGATCCATTGCATGTGAAAATAACTTGAACATGCTGCTGATTCTCATAGGACACCAACCACAAATAGAGAACAACTGGCCAATATCATGCTAATTTTTTTTTTTTTTATGGAAAGTCCTTTTCTGAGGGCAGGAACACACAGATATGGTTCCTACTCTCAAGCTATTTCCATATTCTTAAAAAAAAAAGCACACTGAGAAACAATATCAAATATTGGTGGCCATACACTAAACGGTGAAGAAAAAGCCCTAAGGAACAGCAGCAGTCACTATGAGCTGGGATACACTCACGGAAGAGGTGCTCATGGGAATGTGTAATGGCTAAGCAGGTGGAGAGTGGAAATGTGTAATTTTGAAGCTGTATAGCATCTGACCTTCATTTTCCTAGTAATACTCCACTTTCCTCCTTGAGAAAGCCTGTATCTGTGGATGCTTGGCTGGAGCCATTGTTTTCCATGCATGATAGAAAAAGACATCTTCCACAAATGGGTCACACAAGGCACGAACAAGTGATGCATGTTTGAACGGATGCTCCAGGACCTTGGCATTCTGAGAGGGATGGAAGGACAGGCATCTTTGGAGGTCAAGGTCACAAAAGAATCAGTGAGTGGCAGAGTCCTCACCTGGCTCTTCTTGCCATGGCACTGTGTCTCTTGCTTCTTGGTTGTTCAGAACTTCTTGATGCAGCATGGCTTTCTAGCCTCTGGAAAATCTTGGGAGACTTCTAGCAAATTCTGATCTCTTGAATTCTATGGAGGCATATCGGGATAACAGTGGCTTAAATAGCTGGTATTCACTTCCATATCTTTGAACCAAGAACTAATGGATAACATACCACATATGACTGAATTTCCACAGGTAAAAAGCATGAAAGTGGGAAAGAAAGATCATAGCATTGTAGAGATGTAACATGGCAGAGTTGGGAATACACTGAAAAACAAGTATTAGAGGTAGGTAGTTAAAACAACAGGTTTAAGGGCTGAAGAGATTGCTCAGGAGTTAAAGGCACTTACTTGCAAAAGTCTGATGGCCTAAATTTGATTTCCCAGTACCTATATAAGCCAAGTGCAGAAAGTAGCACTCATGTCTAGAGTTTGTTTGCAGTGGCAAGAGGTCCTAGAATACCCATACACACTCACTCTCTCTTTCCCTCCATCTCTCCTTCCCTCTTCCCCCCTCTCTGCTTGCAAATAAACAAATATTGAAAAGAAAGAACAGATTCATAGAAAGGAATTCATGGAGTCATGAGCCTTTGGCAAGCCAGCCTAAGAAAACTTTAGCCTCTCTTTCTAGTCTTCATAAACCCAAGCAATTCAACTTGACTTCTGAGGGAAAAAACACAACAGAAATTGTAAAACTCAACTTGATTCCTGCCTCCTCACTTCCACATCATCCTTAATATGTCAATCAGACATCACTTGCCTTCCTCCATTCACTGGTCCTTTCCTTTGGGTACCTTGTATAACATTTACCCTCATCTAACCATTCACTAGTCAGCCTTATTTTAGGTCACAGTCCCTAATATTCTGGATTGGTTTCATTCCAGAGTCCAGCTCTTCAAGTTGCCTTTGAATACACAGTTCTGACTGTCTGCCCTATGCAATACAAACAGAAATTTAGACCAAATTAGCCAACTTCAGTACATCCATATCCAAGACAAATGCCAGCAATTTTTCTCTGGATCTTCACTGAAAGTATTTGTCATATTTTAAGGGAACTGTATCATCAGAATAGATGCAGTCCCAATTGGCTTAAATCCAGCCACTTCCAACCACAGATAATGATGGATTGACTTATTCAATAAAGTGTTTTGGGAGAAACTATCAAAGTTGCTTTGTAATGATTGGGATGAGGAAACCAATGCATTTTTTAAAAAATCAGTTAAGAAGTTTGTCGCTGGACTTGGACAAGGGTAGTAATAGTGTGATTTTGAAAGAAAAAAGAAAATAGAATATTACAAAGGAGACATAGGCAAGACTAGGAAATAAATGTAAATGCATCAAAAATAAACTAATTTGTTTGAAACCCTAATAAAAAGAAAAGCTGAGAAGATATGCAAATTTTTAAGAACCTATTTTGCAAAGTGCTATGGAATTTAAGAGAACAAGGAAGAGTTTCAGGGCAATGTGGATGATCAACAAGGCAAATGCTATGAGGAGGTCTAAACAATGAGTCAGTCTTCAAATGTCTTTACTTATGTTTCCTAAAAGGTCACTGGTGACTGTCAAGAAACTTTCAAGGAAGTGATGAGGCAGAAATCAGACACAAGGAAACAAAGACAGTGAGGAAATGAGATGACATATAAAGTGTTTTTAGTAAGCTTAGAAGTGAAGAAATATTTATGAAACAATTCAAAATGTTGAAGCTGCAAAAACATCACACCATCCTCCTTGCAAAACAACAAGAAAACTGTAAGATGGCGACTTACTAGCATGATGAGACAACATTTTAGCACATATTAATTGTTCAAAGTAAGAGGTTTCATTATGACATTTCTATACAAGTATCATATGTTCCTTGATCATTCACACTCTCTATTACTGAAGCCCACAGGACCCAGGCAGTTTTCTTGGCTAGGCAGAAAGCCCTCATTGGTTAAGTGGCTGTATTCTAACCCAAGATGGTGAAGGGGGTAACTTCACTTTCTCCTTCTTTTTGGCCTAGGCAAATTTACCTCAGGCTGGCTGGCTTGGCAGTATGGCTTGGCAGGCTTTCTAGGACCTGAAGTCCTGGATGTATCATGGACCAACCAGCACCTTCACTTTCATTCAAGCTAACCAAAAATCATGGATTCTGGTGGGTGGGCTTCCCCTATTCAATAAAAGTCCAATTCCCATTGGGACTGTGTATTTCCTGTCTTCTGATAATCCCCTCCTCCCCCAAAGGAGCCTACTTTTTCTGCTTTCTTTCTCTCTTATTCTAAAATAGATAAAATTTATTCTTTCAATCACTTTCTTGCCCCTTAATTCTTTAATTGGCAGAGACAATGGACACATTAGTCCTAGAGGGTGTCATTACCTTTTCTTAACCCCCTTTTCCTCTTCATATCCCTACTAGTAAATTATATTTTATTTCATATCATCACCCATTCCACATTTGCGAAAAAGAATGAAATATTTGTTTTTGTTTTTCAAGGTAGGGTCTCACTTTAGTGCAGGCTGACCTGGAATTCACTCTATAATCTCAGGGTGGCCTCGAACTCTTGGCAGTCCTCCTACCTCTGCCTCCCGAGTGTGGGACTAAAGGCATGTGCCACCACGCCCGGCTGAAACGTTTGTTTTTGTCCTCAAATGCCTTTAACTGCTCTACAAGCCCAGCCCTGATATTCACATATTTCTTTTTGTAAAACTGGCTTATTTCACTTAATATAATTTTCAGTCCCATTCATTTTCCTAAAAAATTGTTATTTGAGGTTTTTTGTTGCTGTTGTTTTGTTTCTCAAGGTAGGGTCTCACTCTAGCCCAGGCTAACCTGGAATTCACTACATAGTCTCAGGTTGGTCTCAAACTCACAGTGATCCTTTTACATCTGCCTCCCATCTTTTTCTTTTTATAGCTGAAAGAATATCCCTCTCTCTCTCTCTCTCTCTCTCTCTCTCTCTCTCTCTATATATATATATATATATATATATATATATATATATATATATATATAATATATATATGTATGTATATAATCACATAAATACATATATATGTATATATATATAAAACTCTCTCTCTCTGTGTATATATATATATATATATATATACACACACAAATTTTATATATATATAAAATATATATATATACAATATATATGTATGTATATAATCACATAAATACATATATATGTACTATATATACATATATGTGCTATACATGTATATATACCACATATTCATTATTTATAGGCAATCAAGCTGATTCCATAGTTTGACTATTATGACAAATGCAACAATAAACATGGATATTCAATTACTTATAGAAAGCTCACTTGATTTCTTTGGAAATGTACCCAGAAATAGTAAATTTGTGGATCATATATTCCATATCGACCACATGAAATTCCATTTTTCTGTTTTGAAGAAACTCCATACTGATTTCTATAGTGGTTAGACAGATTTATGCTCATACTGCCAGTGCTTAAGTGTTGCTTTTTCTTCACATCCGTGCCCAAACTGCTATGTGTGTAATAACCACTCTGACTGGGTGAGGTAGGACCTCAGTATAGTTTTGATTTATATTTCTCTAATAAGTAATGATGTTGAACTTTTTTCCTCTACTTATTGGTCAATTATATTTCTCTATTTTTAAAGGGAACTGAACCATGGACATATTACCAAAAGCAACATATATACTCAATGCAGTCCCAGGAAAAATCCTAATGTCATCCTTCACAAAACTAGAACAATAATTCTAAGCCTCATATAGAAGCAGACATGATCCAAGAATAGCCAAAGTAATCCTAAGGAAGAAAAACAACCTTGGAGGTAGCACAATACTGGGCTTCAAACTGTACCACAGAGCCATAGTAATAAAAACAGCATGGTGCTGACACAAGAACAGACAGGAGGACCAAAGAAATAGAAGACTCATAAGTAAGCTCTCATAACTACAGCCATCTCATTCTCGACACAGGTGCCTTAAGCATACATTAGAGGGAAAAAAGACAACTCCTTTAATGAAGAAAATTGTATATACCCCTACAAAAGAATGGACCTAGATCCATATCTTTTAATCTGTACAAAAATCAACTCAAAATAATAATGAGCTTGTTGTGCAATCATGAAGACATCAGTTCAGATCCCCAGTACCCAGGGAAAAGTTCTTGATGTGATGGTGGGCATTTCCAGCACTAAGGATGTGGAGATAGGGAATCTCTGTGGCTCACTGGCTATCTAGTCTAGCCTAATCAGTGAGCTCTGAGTTCAGTAGTAAGAATAAGGTGGAACCTAATAGAGAGAGAAGCTGACATCAACCTCTGGCCTCCACACAGGTATTCATACACAAATGAACACATGCACATGCATATCACACACATATACACACACCAAAAAAGTTGTTCAAAGATCTTAATGTAAAATCTAAAATTTTAAAACCATTACAGGAATACATTTTAAGAAGCACTTCAAAATGTAAACATAGAACTTTCTGAATAGGACTCTATTAGCCCAGGAAGTAAGAGCATGAGTTGACAAATGAGATTATACCATATTTAAAAGCTCTACATAGCAAAAGAAATAATCAACAGAGTGGGGAGACAGCTTCCAAAATGAAAAAAGTCTTTGACACCCTAAAGGAGGTGAATATTTATAATATATAAATAAAAAAGTTAAATAACAAAATGGTAAATAATCTACTCAATTAGAGGGCAAATGAGTCAACACTTTTAGCCTTAAATTTCAATGTATTCTAAAAGGGACTGGCCAGCCTATTTATGTTAGCACCTATTGGATTGGTAAATTGTGACATAGTACTTGATTAGACAGATGCAGTCCTAGAAACAGAAAAAAATATACTTAAAGCACAAAACTGATTGACAAGTGTTATTCACACCTTTCTACTGTCTAAATGAACTTGATTTTATTTGGTGGGAAAGCAAAACAAAGAAGGTTCTAATTCAAAGCCTGAACTCACTCTCTCTCTCTTTCAAATGCATTTTTAGAACTAATTGTTTTATAAAGTCAAGAGTGCAAGCAAGGACTTGAATTGGAGAGCAATTATGTGGATTTCTGCATTTAGAAACTTGGTTTCTCCAAGTCATAGAAATGAAAACAAAGCATATATGAAAAATGACTGCCCTGCTGTTCTTTGAGTGTTTGTATACTGTTTCCCACAAAGGAGCAGAACCCCAGTGCCAGACTTGTGCATACTCAGAAAGGTAAAAGATAGCATCTTGGGAATGAGACTAGCAAAATGTGACTCATCTCCCTTGTTCCTTGCCAAGCTTACCTTGACATTTACTTCTATAAACACAACCAGAAAAGACTATGCAAAGAAATTATCTTCTGATTTTACATCTGGAATTTTTCTTAGCTGACATATCTTAAGCAGCTAGGAGAGTTTTTCTCTCCCATTCAATAATAATTAGCAACACACTGTACCTTGCACTGTATCTTACTCCTAACTTCTCTCCTGATTACTAGCCTTGTCGTATTTTGCCATGGCACAGTGAGATGAGAAAACATAACCACATTCTCAAAGGAAAGGTGGCACACTGAAAATTATATTAGTGTAGGGGTGCCAACATATTTATTGTTTCTTTTGCTTTTATATTAGAGTGGTATCTTTGAGTTGAATTCAGAAGGCAGAAGTATATAGGTATTTCCATCTGAAAGCTACCTCAAATACTATTTTTTCAGAAAACTGCACTCTCAATGGACAATGATAGATTTGACAGTTATTCTAAGGATTCTGTGGTTTTGTCTTAATTAAACAAAAACAATTCACATGGAATGGTTTGAGCCTGAGATAGGATGGAGGTCTAATGCTGTATACCAGGGGTATGATGAAGTTGCATTCTTTTCTAACTTATGTTTACAAACTCATGTCCCGAAACTAAATACAAATTCCAAGCAGGTGTCACTTTATATTCTCTCTGTGAATTTTTTACATTCTTACTCCTCAGCAATTCGGGCACACCTCCAGTTACTGGAACTCAATACAAATTGTTCCTGTTTAAGATTATCCAAGGATGAAAGGATTGGCCTCTAGTCTCACATAAACCCACAGAGCACCTCCTGGCTTACACAATCCTGTCATTCTCATAATGTCAACTAACCTCTGTTAGCCTAAATATTATTTTATAATTCTAGATCATGTATATGATGCAAAGTGAAAAGGATTTTGCATTGATTGTTCTGTTTGGCCAATTAGAAAACCAAACAAGGTCTTAGCAGTTAAAGCACTTGCCTGGGGAGCCTAAGGACCCAGGCTTGATTTACCAGAACCCACATAAGCCAGATGCACATGGTGGCACATGCATATGGAGCTCATTTGAAATGGCTAGAGGCCCTGGTGAGCCCACTCTTTGTCTCTCTCTCTCATAAATAAATAAAATATTTAAAAAAAAAACAAGATCATTCAAAGTACAGGCTCTGGGTTTGCTTGGTCTTGCCTAAATTGACCAATTCTATTTTGCATCGTACAGATCCCCTCTTCTAGGGTGGAATTCAACACCTCTGTGAAATAGTTTCTAAGAATGAAGAAGTTACCACAGATATTTGATGTTTACAGTTGGCAGTGTGTCAGAATCAAGAACTTCTTTTCTTATCCTGAGCCATATATTGTCCCACACGTGGATTTTTTGGGAAATGTTTTAAAGAACAGTGCTTACAAGAGAGTGATAAAACAAAACAGATAGGACACAGAGAGCAGTCAAAGAGGAGAGCTACGGTACAGGCCATGGTCCACCCTACGGGGTCCTTCAAAGCAGGAACATCCCTTCAGACCTGACCTGAATATAAATAAGAAACTGTGTCCCCAACCATCCTGCACCTCCATCCTATCCAGTCCATTATAGAAAATAGGGTACCTCCAAGAATGAGATGAGGAAGGACTCAGCAGTGCACTCAGCAGCCAGCACTTCTGGTACTGGAGGACAAGGTCTTGGCTTTTATGGCAAGATCCAGCCTAACATATGCACCACAGTATCCACTAGAGGAGTGGATAATGGAGGTTGCAAGGGCACTAAACCCTTTCCCTGTCCTTGACTCGAATGACTCGTCTATTGCTGAGTTCATGAAAGTAGGAGATATTATATGCTTGAACTTTTATGTTTTTTTAAGTCTTTTAATAATTTATCTTGCTCCATAATAAATACAAAACTCTCTTTTGGTGTAATAATTCATATCAAAGGATATTTCTATGGAATAAAAATCTTCTGAGTAGTGGTAGTATCTGGGAACAAGAAACAAAGACAGTAGGTTCAAATCTCTCCTCACTGGGGAAATTAAGTTCATAGGGTCCTTTCTGCTGTTGATATTCTCCTTCACAAAACTGTGGTGAAGATTAAGTAAAATAATCCTACAATCTACCAGTGTGACCACTTAGAACACTAAAAACTTGGACATGTTGTTATAACACAAATGTTTACAAGTGTTTTCAAATATTATACATCCTTATTGTTTTTTGCATTATGTTGATAGAAGGAATTGATAAGAAAATGAGAACTGTTGTGATAAACATCACATCATTTAATTGGCTAAATTTGGCACTGAGGTAATTGAGGCAGAAACACAGCTCAGAAACAAAAGCAGCATTTTCAAACTCTGCTCCTCCAGACAGAGAGGAGAGTGAAAATATGACAATCTTCATTTATAAAAATCAAAAACACTGGGCTGGAGAGATGGCATGGTGGTTAAGCGCTTGCCTGTGAAGCCTAAGGACCCAGGTTTGAGGCTTGATTCCCCAGGACCCACGTAAGCCAGATGCACAAGGGGGCGCACACATCTGGAGTTGGTTGCAGTGGCTGGAAGCCCTGGCTCACTCATTGTCTCGCTCCCTCTCTATCTGTCTCTTTCTCTCTCTCTCTCTGTCACACTCAAATAAAGAAATAAAAATGAACAAAAATAAAAATAAAGGGCTGGAGAGATGGCTTAGCGGTTAAGCGCTTGCCTGTGAAGCCTAAGGACCCCGGTTCGAGGCTCGGTTCCCCAGGTCCCACGTTAGCCAGATGCACAAGGGGGCGCAGGCGTCTGGAGTTCGTTTGCAGAGGCTGGAAGCCCTGGCGCGCCCATTCTCTCTCTCTCCCTCTATCTGTCCTTCTCTCTGTGTCTGTCGCTCTCAAATAAATAAATAAAAATTTAAAAAAATAAAATAAAAATAAAAATAAAAATAAAAAACACTGAAGCATTACTTTATATGTAAGTTAAATTGTTTAAAAATAAAATGGGCAAACAAAAAATCAACCTAAAGTTACCTGATACAAAGAAACAAGTCTGTGAAGTCTGTATCTTAAGGGAGTTTTAGATACAATAAGTGTCAGATAAATACTCCTTAAGTTGAACTGTATCAGGTGAATCAAGCAAGCCTAATCACGTTATAATAAATAGCAGCTTAAAGTGAAAAGAACATAATAAATACATACCACATGAGTCAGCTTCCACTACTATAACAAGTATCTAAGGACATCAACTTAAAAAGAAAGTTGTTTGGGCTCATCATTTCAGACCTTTTAGTCCAGAAAGCCCTGAGGCCTTCTCGGGACAAAGCAGTAGGGAGTGGGCTGGAAGCAAAGCTGTTCGCCTGGTAGCAACAGGGGTGCAAAGACAAAGGCGAGGGTCTGGGTCCCAATATTACTCCAAGGGCATGCCCCCCAGTTAACTAGCTTTCTTCTACAGGATTCCAACTCTTTACGTTCCACCACCCCTCAACAATTCTAGGCTGAGTACTTAAGCCTTTAACATACCAATCTGGGAGGGAGGCATTCCAGATCCAAATGATAGCACCTGCCATGCATAAAAAATAAATATAAAGGGTGGAAAGTATGGAAAGGAATCAGCCATCAATTTAACTTTCATAGAACTTGCAATTTAGTAAGTATGGAGGCGCCATATCGGCACATCAGTACAATTCAGTGAGAGCACAGGCAGAGACCACTGCTCGCAAAGGTCTCCTGGGGGAGGGGGGCGGCTTAAACAGCTTCCTGTAACGAACAAGATAGCAAAGGCAAGAGTTTCAAATTTGCTGTTTCAGAAAGTTTTATTCATTCTTTCACTTTTTGAGCCATTTCTTTTTATTTTTTAAAAATTTTTTTGTTTATTTTTATTTATTTATTTGAGAGGGAGAGAGAGAGAATGGCATGCCAGGGCCCCCAGCGACTGCAAACAAACTCAGGACCACCTTGTGATTCTGGCTTACATAGGTCCTAAGGAATTAAACCTGGGTCTTTTGGCTTTGCAGGCAAGTGCCTAAACCACTAAGCCATCTCTCCGGCCCTCATTCTTTCATTTCTTAAGTATTTTTTGTAATTTTAAAAAATATTGTTTATTTGTTTGAGAGCGACCATGTGTGCATGTGAGACCTTGCTTGCGTCACCTTGTGCATCTGGCTTATGTGGGCCCTGGTGAGTCCAACATGGATCCTAAGACTTGGCAGGCATCCTGTTTGACTGCTAAGCCATCTCTCTAGCCCTTTTTAAAAATGTTCTTTGTGGGACTTTCAGTCAAGATGGCATCGCCTAACCACGCCTTACCTCGTGGGGAAGGAAAGGCAAGATCTTTAGGGTTCATTGGGATTTTTAGGGTTTGCAGATCCTAGTAGACCTCCAGTGGGAGGGCACGGAGGAGCAAAGTAGAGAATCCGCTGACTCCCATGCTCTCTGGTAGCCCGCCAGTCACCCAATGCCCTCAAGCAGCCTTTCCAAGCCGCAGTCCTAGCTGCAGATTCCCCTGCTCTAACCGCAGGCGAAGTGGACCCAGACCAGCAGGCTAGGCTCCCCACCCCGCCCCCGCCCCCGCCCTAGGCTTTCCTCCACCTGGAAGCTCCATGTGCAAACGCTGTCCCCCTCCCCCCTCCTGCCATGCATGTGGACCCAGGCCAGCAGGCTATTCTTCACAGCTCCCGGCTTTCCTGCCACACCATCAGACCGCTGCCAATCCCCACCCCTACACATCAGGAATCCTTCAGTCCTATCCACCACCACCCCCACCCTCACCCCAAGACAGTTAGCTCATCTAGTGCCAGAAGGTACTAAGTGAGCAACTGGGGGAATATGACCAACATCTGTCCAAGCAACTCCTGGTCTAAGCTACTCAGCAGCAAACAATCTGATGTGATGCTCAAACAAGTGCAACAGTGACACACAGCCATGGTGGGTAACCAACTGCTCTTGATTTGGCTAGGACCTGCTCTCAGTGGAGCGGAGCCCGTAGCTGGATCTGGGAAACAAGAACCACATCCAAAGAAACGAGACCACTCTCCATTACCAAGTTCCCACCAATCATGGGCTACATGAGACCCTACAACTTTTTAAATAATAATAGTTGTCCCATTTATCTGGTGCTGAATTCACTCTCCATTGGAGAATTTGCTTCTGTTTTTCAGATGGATGCAGATCCCGAGAAGAGAATCAGCCCATCGCACTTCACCAGGGCCCCCGCTGAAACTAAGATTAATTGGGGAAATAGCAAGAGTGCTGCTTTTTGGTGAACCTGGTACCAGCACAAGGGTGAAGGAGTTAGACACAGAGAACACTCAACTCCTACCAAACCAGATATCCAGAGACACAGAGGCTCCCAAGACCTCTTCACTGAAGTAGACCTAAAATGAACTCAACATGGCTCAGGGAAATTTGCGGAAGAGGGGGTAGAAAGATTATTAGAGCCACATGTTGGGACATTATGCACAGAGACGTTGGCTCTGCCCCATAACTGATGGCTACCCCACAATGCATGACCCATATTCCCCAATGAAGAGGGTTCCTGCGGAGAGGGGAGGACAGGAAGAAGGCTAATGATGCTACCAACATGGCTGCATACACACTGTGTACAGAACTAATAAAAATCAAAACAAAAAGAAAAGAAAAAAGAAAACAGATAGACAATAGAGAGATTCATGTTTGCATTGAGAGAGTTTTTTTTTTTTCAATTTTAATTTATTAAAGCACTGTTTCCTTGTTCTATTCTGTTGGGTACATTCCATTGTGCACATTTCTTTAAGTGATCTCAAAGCATTAATGAAAATTTAAAAATATGTTTATGGGCCAGAGAGATCGCTCTGGTTAAGGCATTTACCTGCAAAGCCTAATGACCTAGGTTCAATTCCCCAGTACCCACGTAATGCCAGATGCATCAAGTGAAGCATGCTTCTGCAGCTAGTTTGCATGAGGCCATGGTGTTCCCATACTCTCTCTCTTTGCTTTTCTCTCTCTCTGTATCGATTCACTTGTGAATAAATAAATAAAATTATATATATGTATATAATGTGTTTGCACCATCGTGTGTGTGTGTGTGTGTGTGTGTGTGTGTGTGTGTTTGTATGGGCATACATGGGTCTCTAAATGCTGCATATGAATGCCAGATGCTTTTGTCACGTTTTGCAACTGGCTTCATGTGGGTGCTGAGGAATCCATCCCAGATTGGCAGGCTTTACAAACAAGTACCTTTAACCTTTGAGCCATCTCCCCAGCCACATTCATGATTATTGATTTGAGGTGTTACTGATAAACTTTAAACAAGTGAATTTGCACATCCCAAATATGTAACTAATAAGAATAGATTGTGTATTGCAAACCTGGAAGGATTCATGGAGCTCAGCCTTGAAGGACGGGCAAGTGGAGATGGAAGTGATGGGTAGGAGGACTGTCACCTCCTAATCACACTTGTCTCCTCACACTTTCTCCCATTGGCACAGATTCCTTCCTTACTCTAGTGTAATATGCTGTTCCCAAGCTGAGTCTCTAAATCTCACAGTTCCCTGCCTACTACAGGAGTTTAATAATCAAATGCAGGAGGCATGTAATTTATAGATAAAGCGTTGCTCCGCCCTTCTCCATATCTCAGGGAAAGTTCTGTAGTTGGAGAATGAGAAGAGTCTGCAGATTCAGTGGTTAGAAACAGATGTCAATGGAAAGACTACAACTAAATCTACAAACCAGGACAGATTATTGCTATTATTTTGTTGTATACTTCCATTAGGTAGAACAGAGAAAGAATATTGTGGAAAGGGAAAGGGATAGCAAACAACAGCCTTTGAACTCTTCCCAAGCCCCAAATTAGCTTATGTTGTCTTTGATTGTCTTTGTTAAATGGAAAAAAATGAGCTATCCTTAATCCATAATTCAAACATTACATCTCAAAAATGATAAAAATAGCAAGTAGGTATTAGTCAAAGATTTGTTTTTTCAAGATTTGGCTCAGTACCAAACTAAAACTTCCATGTGCTCCAATAAACCTAGTGTTTCTCATAGGTTGCTATTTCTGATCTCTGTTGCCATGACAATGGACTTTACATCAGCAGAAAGGGGGTGAGGTACTGAGTGATTTATACCCACTGTTTGATATTTTAAGCCATTCATCACTGCTCTTTCCCTTTTCTGTGTAAAGTGTATATGGATTTTTTTTTTTTCTTATAGGGCTTGCGGACTTTCACATAAAGGAGTTCAAGAAAGAAATCCAACCTTTTAAAGCCACAGCTAGTGCCTCTTTGATAAGACATGTGGGTGGAAACTGAAGTGGTCATAGAGAGTTAGCTGGGAAGTCATGGTCTTGGTTTCTCTGCTCAAAATAGTTGGAAATGAGAGGCTCTTGAAGCATTTTCAACATTTCAGCATTGCAACTCTAGGATGGGATAAAAAGCATTTAGAATTATTATAAGAATCACCTAGTTTAAAAGTGATGTTTAATTTCCATTTGCTGGATAATCCATCCTTTGATAAACCCAAAAACCCTTGGAAGAAAAAAAGAAAAAGTAGGAAGGTTTGGCTCCAGTGGTGTTGCAGAGGAGTTAGCATCCTGATGGGACCCCACGTGAACGTTGCTGCTGCTTCTACACTAATGGGAAACATTTCTTAATGAAAAATCGGCTTTGAAAGCCAGGTGTGGTGGCTCACACCTTTAATTCCAGCACTTGGAAGGCAGAGGTAGGAGGATTGCTGTGGGTTTGAGGCCACCCTGAGGCTACATAGTGAATTTCAGGTCAGCTGGACTAGAGTGAGACTCTACCGGAAACAAACAAACAAACAAAAATCAGCTTTGAAGGGGTCAGTGACCTATA
Organism: Jaculus jaculus; assembly: GCF_020740685.1. Lineage (NCBI taxonomy): Eukaryota > Metazoa > Chordata > Mammalia > Rodentia > Dipodidae > Jaculus > Jaculus jaculus. Next base: position 123,611,441 of record NC_059107.1, on the reverse strand, counting down.
TGCCTCTGACCTACTTCCTTTTTCTCTTGGACTAAGTTCTCACTCCTCAGATCCTGGAGGCCAGGGATCCCATCCACCTATAATTGAGAGCTTGACAGTCTGTTGTCTAAGAACTTCAGGCTTTTAGCTACCTAGTTGGTAGCAAAGATTGTAACTCAAGAAATAAAGTTATACTATACTTAGGAGCAATGAGTTGAAGCCCATATAAACCTATGAAGTTGACTCCAACTTTTAACAAGACACACTGCCTTTCACCAACTGCTAGGAAAGTATTTGAATTCACTGTGTTCATGTGTTAGGGGAAACTAGTAACAGTGTTTTATAAAAATTAACCTCTTTTCTTTTAACATTAAGCTGGTGTGGGGTGTGAGGCACTTTTACTACTCCAGAATGTTTATATAAAGGAAGAATGACTCAGTCTGACTGTAATCATTGTGCTGAGATGAATACATCCTTTCCTGCTTTTGTTTTTCCTGTTCTACTTTCACTTTTACCCTCTGTGTGTTTTACGGAAAGAATGCTGCTATATTACAAACATTCTTTTCCGTTATCAAGGCATTACAATTGTGTGTGTGTGTGTGTGTGTGTGTGTGTGTGTGTGTGTGTGTGTTCAGACATATACTCCTCCCTCTAACATGGGATAATTTTGACATTCAGAAATTATTCCATTTCTTTTTTCTTTTTCCTCTGTATTCTGCTAGTGTTAGCACTGATCAAGCACTTAATAGTTTGATAAAGATTCTGTAATTCCAACACACTGGTGAGTAAACACTTAATGGAAAGTCAAATGGAACGTCCCCATTTTAAAAAAGTAAGTTCCTCTTGTTGTGATTCAAATGTTTGCTTTAAAAACACTTAAGAAGTTATTGCATAATTGCTTGCTGTCTTTTTTGGACAAATATGATTTGCTCCTCCTACAGGAGGTTAATGTTACCATAACAGTTTAAATAAAATGGTGTGCTACAAGTCAGTGCAGGCTGCATGCTTCCAAATTCTTTTTGTGGTGGCAAGTGGGTGGAATGTATATGCAGTTTTTTTTTTTTCTTTAACACAAAGAATTTGAAGTACTCTGAGTATCTGAGTATAAGAATCAAGGTAGTCACACACCTCCTCATTCTGGAACTTTTTCCTTCTTACCACCTTCCTCCTGTCTTATATGAAGGCTCCAATGCCTGCCAAAACTAGAAGGTTGTTTTCCCTCACCTCTCCCAATCTATGCTTTCTTACAACCACATCATAATTCAATTAATATGACAAAAAATACAGTATAGCCCTTAAACTCTGTAGTGCTTGGTCTTGTAGTGATTCTATATCATCCAATCATAACAATGACTACGAAAATAGTAAGTAAAGTTTGTTAGTTTTTTTTAATAGATTAAGCAATGAAGTTCCACACTGGTAATGCAATTTTCCGATAGGCACAGAACTAATTATAAGGGAGACTTAAGCTGGGACTCCATAGTTATCTAAGCCCCACATCTACAAGTAGAGAAAGAGTGAGGGAGATTACTTTAGGCAAAATGCTGGAGTGGGCTGGAGAGATGGCTTAGCAGTTAAAGCGTTTGCCTACAAAGCCAAAGGATCCCAGTTTGATTCTCCAGGACCCTCATAAGCCAGATGCACAAGGGGGCACATGCATCTGGAGTTCATCTGCAAAGGCTGGATGCCCTGGCATGCCCATTCTCTCTCTCCCTCCCTCTTTCTCTGTCTCAAATAAATAAATAAAATGTGTTTTTAAAAAAATGCTGGAGTATTCATGCTTTCATTGCTCTAAAATATAAAATCTCTCCTGAAGCACTCAATAATCCAAACTGTTCCCTTTCACATTTTTAAAAATTCTGGTGAAAGGGTGTTTGGCTTCTATGGGTCAGTTGAAATCAAGTAATATTCTTAGCTCTGAAATACAACCTTCTGTTCTCTTATGTAATAAGTTTTCCAATCTGGAAGTCTATTTTTTTCTTCTTTTTATGCTTGTATTAATTCCACACCCATGAGTCCTCTAGCTGATAAATCTATTCTGATGTTGCATGGACACCTTAAACTCCACGTAAGCAAGCTGCTGGCTGTAGAAGTTTAGGGACTCCCTCGCCTACTATCTGTGGCACTGGTCAGCTTACTAGCTTCTCTGTGACTCTCTGCCCGTGAGTAAATGAAAAGCACATAGAATCTGGCTGACAGACGTAGTACGAGACCTTGGGAAACCAGGGCTTTTCTATTGTCATCTGTCTAGTTGTAAAAACAAAAGCGTTGACTACTTCAACAGCCTTCTTCATGGTCTCTTCCTTCAATATCCCCCCAACCTGTTTTATCCTTCTCCTCATCATAGTCAGTCAGTCAGAAGTGACCTCATCTTTTATAGTTTCTTACTCTTTTTTTTTAAAGATAAATACTAAAACTTTTAAGAAGGCTTTACTGCTTGACCACCTGAACAGACTCATCTCTTCCAATTAATTCTTTGCTCTCAGAACTGTATTTGCATGTATGTGTGCATAGCTTGTGTGGTGTGTGTGGAATATGCATGTGTGCGTGTGTGTGTGTGTGTGTGTGTGTGTGTACGTGTGCATACATACACGCATGTGCAGATGCGTGCATTCTGAGCATGTGTGGGAGGCCAAAAGAGAACATCCTGTGTTTCTCCTTCATTGCTCATCTGCTCATTTCATTGACATCTCTTATGATTCAGGAGCTTGTTTTTTGCAGGAGCCTCAGTGATTCTTTGATTTCTGCTCCCCACAGGATGAAGGTTACAGTTGTGCCATGCTCAGCTATTTATGTGGGTGCTGGGGAATCAAAATAAGGTGGCCTGAGACCCATTTAAGCCTTCATGCTTGCATAGCAAGTGCTCCTAATTGGGGAGCCATCTCTCCAGCACCCTACTTTATTTTTATTTTTTATGGGTCTCATAATTTGGACTATAGGGTCTGAACTTGTTATTTCCTATTCCAGAATGCTCTTCATTCCTCTCCCATAATGAATTATTATTAATTATTTAGTGTTCAGCTTAAATGTCACTTCATTGGTCCTATGATGAAGCTGGATCCATCTGTCATATTTTCAATTGCTCTGTGTTTTTCTTCACAGGGTAAACTTGACATGGAATCAAATAATTAAAATTAGCTCTTTGTGAGCTAGAAAGTAAGGCGCATGAAGCTGCCGTGTGACTATTGTGTACCTACCACCCAGCAGAGGGACTTACATGTATTTGACATTCATTAAATATTTATTGAATGACTTTTACCAGTTAGGAACTTAGAAATAGCTGCATATGTAGGAAGTACTGTATTTTAAAAATACCCATGCCAGGTGTTAGGCCCAGAGCCACAATTGCCTAGAATATACTACGCTCTGGGTTTGATCCCATGCAACACACCATACACCCTCACACACACACACACACACACACACCACCACCACCACCACCACCCAAACCTTCACAAACAGTGTAAACTGTTTCAAGATAATATATTTCAAACACACTTGACCTCTGCTAACTTTTGATTTGTTTCTGAAGATTAAGGTATGACTGGATTTTTGTGGCTGTTTTGTTTTTAATTTAAATATAGTTCATATCGTGAATAACTTGATATTTTTCCCTGTTGATTTAGCCAACTTACTAAAGTTGAGCTGCAGAGGTGAGAATTCTCAGAATTCCTCTTTATTGTTATCTGAAAAATGATTTTAACACTATGAGGTGTGAAACCTGTGGTATGATGGATGCAGTGAAGTGTGAGGCAAGAAACCAACCCTGTGAACAGCTCACAAACAGAGGAGAGGAGAGAAGAATTGGAATCTCATTACTTGTTACTTTCATTGCTGACATGATCAACACACCTATCAGAAGCAATTTAAGAAAGAAAAAAATTGATTTTGTCTCCCAATTCCAGAGAGTTTAGTTCATCAGGGTGGGTAGGTATGGTGGAATAGGTCAGTTCACATCATGTTGGGATAGGAAGCAAAGACAGGAAGAAGAGATCATCTATCATCAAGAATCTAACCCCAGCCACCTTCTTATTCAGTCTGGCAATCTCCTACATTTTCAAACCTCCCAAAATAGCACTACCATCTGGGGACCAAGCTCTCAAATCATGAGTCTGTGGTAAATATTATATATTCGAACCATAATAATATACAAGTACAATAGAGTCATGGGGTGGGGCAGTATCTAATAAGAAATGTCCCCCTACCTCTTGTTCCCCATTCAAATTGTGGGACTTAAGAAAGCCACAAGTCTCAAATTTATTCATGTCTCAACTTTTCTTGTCATTAGAATCCCAGGGGAAGCTTTAAAAACTCTATGCTTTAGAGTTGGAGAGATGGAGTAGTAGTTAAAGGCACATGCTTGCAAAGACTGAAGGCCTAGGTTAATTCCCCAGTACCCAAGGAAAGCCAGATACACAGTGGTACATGCATCTGGAGTTTGTTTGCAGTGGCAGGAGATTTTTTTTCTCTCTTTCTAATAAATAAATACTTTTAAATTAAGTTTATCTATTTATTAGAGAGAGAGAAAGAGAGAGGAGGGGCAGATAAAGAATGGGCACACCAAAGACTCTAGCCACTGCAAATGAACTCCAGATGCATGCACTACCTTGTGCATCCGGCTTACAAAAGTCCTGGGGAAATGAACTTGGGTCCTTAGGCTTCACAGACAAGCACTTTAACCACTAAGCCATCTCTCTAGCCCATAAATAAATATTTTAAAAATAAAAGTTTGATACTTGAGCTATGGCCCAGTAAAATTCAGTTAAATTAGAGATGTCATGGGCTGGAGAGATGGCTTAGCGGTTAAGTGCTTGCCTGTGAAGCCTACGGACCCCGGTTCGAGGTTCGGTTCCCCAGGTCCCACGTTAGCCAGATGCACAAGGGGGCGCACGCGTCTGGAGTTCGTTTGCAGAGGCTGGAAGCCCTGGCGCGCCCATTCTCTATCTCTCCCTCTATCTGTCTTTCTCTCTGTGTCTGTCTCTCTCAAATAAATAAATAAATATTTAAAAAAAAATTAGAGATGTCATGAGGGGCACATTCTGTGCTATGTGTGGTATTGAACATGTACCAATTTGGGGAATGAACCCAGAATGCCTTTACTGATGGAGGAGACACAGAACCTTGGTTCTTCATTACCTTCCAGATCCTTCAGGATGACAACTTTGGGTGGGAGGAGGCTAAGAGCAGGGTAGTGTGATTAAGCCAGAGCTGCCAGGCCAACCATGTCTTTATTACCAGCTACCCTTTTAGGTATTGATTGGCAAAGTCACACAGAAGCTTTCATAATAATTTTATACCATTAGTCTTTAAAAAGACTGGATGAATTCACCAGTTTCTAAATTACGAGCCCAAACATGTTGAAATATAAAAAGTGAAATTATGAAACTATACCAAGAAAAAAAATTATGATTGAATTGGGAATTCATGACATTGAGTAACATTCATTTAATACTATTTTAAGAACATATGCAATTGAATTAAGTGTGGGTTTAAAAATCATCTGTGGAGGGGAAGTCACATCAAAATCAATTCAAGTATCACTCAGTCCGTGCTTCATTTTAAAACTAAGGTTACAGAGAAGTTAGGTCACTTGCTTCAGGTCACACAGTAAACTATTTTGGTATAGTTTCTTATAAACTAGTTAAATTTCAAAAGGAAGTGGACATAGTGATATGAATTCTGAAGATGATATTTCAAGATAACCCACAGGTTCTATTTTTATAATACACATTATCACTGTTCCTGGATAGTGTCCAAATTGTTCTAATTATGACCTTTTCCATCTGGAGAGCAAAAACTATGAATTGTTTTTAGCACAGACTGTGTGAATGTTTTAATATATGTTAAGAATTACAACACTCAGCCAGGTGTGGTGGCACACACCTTTAATCCCAGCACTTGGGAGGCAGAGGTAGGAGAATCGCCATGAGTTCAAGGCCACCCTGAGACTACATAGTGAATTCCAGGTCAGCCTGGACTAAAGTGAGACCCCGACTTGAAAAAAAAAAAAAAAGAAAAAGAATTACAACACTCATAAACCTTGATGTCAATCTGAAAGGTGATTGTTAGAATGACAATTTCCTTTATCTTCCCCAAATATTCTTTCCCCTCACTATACTTCTTTTTCCCCACTCAAACTTCATGGTTTTAGATAAGAAGGCTCCATCTAAGGAACTATTACTGAAAGTGATTTTTGGAAAATTTGACAAAACACAGTGGCTTTGCTATCAATACATGGCAGTATCTCTATTGGAAATTATGAAAAGTCATGTTCCCAAAAGAACTGGGAAAAAAGTGTTAATCATTTGCAGATAAAAACATTTCCCTCAAAACATAAGCAAACTGTTTTGTGGATCTGTTCGGAGTTAGATATTGGACGAGATATCATTAAAAATGAAATGAAGTCCTTCCAAGATCCACAAGGAGAAATAGATTCAAATATAAGCACTATGATGCATCAACTACCCACACTTTTGCTGACTCCAAAGCCACAGTGCTTTTTTCAGATGCTAGCATTCAGTGCCTGTGTGTGGCCACATTTATGTGTGTGATGATGAGGGAAGACCTTTGGCTCTTGGCAGTTGCATCTTCTTATGAGATCATTTCTCCCTGCCCTCATTTGCAACAGGGTTATTACTAATTATTAATATTATTTTTACATTCCCAGTTCCCACTTCATGGTGACAGCATTGCCTGTGGTCTTCACAGATTGTTTTCAGGGTCCCACAACAACACACTGGTAATCTGGGTTAGGTTTACCTTTCAACAGGTGGATCATACCTTTGTGTTTTTTCTATTGCTCCACAGATGAGTGTCCATTTTCCTTACTTCTCTCTTCCCTTTCTCAGTATAATTTTAAATATTGTTTTAGCTATTCCTTGCCATTTCTTTTTGTTCTTGTTCTTTTGTTTTTGGTTTTTCAAGGTAGAGTCTCACTCTGGTCCAGGCTGACCTGGAATTAACTATGTAGTCTCAGGGTGAACTCCAACTCACTGCGATCATCCTACCTCTGCCTCCCGAGTGCTGGGATTAAAGGCATGCACCATCACGCCCAGCTTGCAGTTTCTTTTTATGTATTTCCTAAACTGACCCAAACTCATGTTTTTTTAGGTACATGTTGAAAACTTGAACAGTAATTTCTTCTTTCTTTCTTTCTTTCTTTTTTGTTTTTGCTTTTGTTTTTGCAAGGTAGGGTCTCACCCTAGCTCATGCTAGCCTGAGATTTATAATATAGTCTTAGGGTGGCCTCAAACTCAGGGTGATCCACCTATCTCTGCCTCCCAAATGCAGGGATTAAAGGCGTGCGCCACCACACCCGGCTAAACAGTAATGTTGTGAAGCTGCACGTGCATGCACACACACACACACACACACACACACACACACACACACACACACACACGCACACGCACATCTACAGGCCATGCTTCACTATTACTCCTTATGTGTGGTGCTGTACCTCAGGGTACTCCATCTTTTATAATTACCTTGGCTCCATTTAATCAATCATGACCTTACGGAAAGCTATGCAGCAGTGGGTCTAAGTGCACATTTGTACTTATCCTTCTACTTGCTTATATCAATTCAAACACAAAAACCCATTGTATTACTAATATTGTATGAAAATTAACATATTTTTGAAACATTTTTCTCTGTGTTACCTTGCTGAAAATCGTTAATGCTTACTTGACAAATTTACCAAATGTTTATGTTCAAGAGAAATGCATACCTTTAATTGTTTAGAAATTTCATTAATTGGACAGGGTGGTATATCATCTGCATGATTTTGGCTCAGATTGCCCAGATGTCTGAGGTCAACTAGAAGCATGGCTGTGAATAGAATGATTTAGAAACATGGTATAAGTTTCTTGTTGCTGCCTTAACAAACTGCTTTGAACTTAGAAAAATATTATTCAGATGGTTGAAAGCTATAAGCCATTTGTAAAAACTGCTAACATCAGGAAGTTGGCAAGTGGGCAAGAGTTTTTAATTCAGTTACTTAATTGATTTTCAGTGAACTGATTTTAGAACATTTGTTTTTGGCATATTAACTTGATTCACTATCAACTGCATTATGTCATTTGAATTTTATAGTAGTTTTTATTAACTGTTCCATAACAATTCTGAATAGTATAAGTGGGTATATTATATATCCAGTTTTCTTAACACAATTTTAAACATATTGTGCTATTTTGTCATAAATTGGTAATGTGAAATTTTATCATTTGGCTAAAGTGGCATTTGGTAGATTTTTCCATTATTAAATTACGTATTTCTCTTTGCAATTCACAGTGATCTATGTAGGAGGTTCTTTCAAAATGTGTGACTGAGCCAGGCATGGTGGCGAATGCCTTTAGTTCCAGCACTTGGGAGGCAGAGGTAGGAGGATTGCCTTGAATTTGAGGCCCCCTGAGATAACATAGTGAATTCCAGGTCAGCCTCGACTAGAGTGAGACCCTACCTCAAAAACAAACAAACAAAAAAGAAATGTGTGACTGTCCTCCATCTCAGTTTTACATCCACTGATGACTCTTGCTTGAATAGATGATTGCACTGACGGTGACACAAAGGCAGTTTCCCCGTCGTGACACGCTGTCTACATGTATTAGAAGAAATGGAGAATTTGGCATGAGGAAGTTCTGATTACTCTCTTCTTCTGCTTGTCTTTGTACTCAGAGATTCTTCTTAAAAGTAACTTATTGTTAACACTACCATTTTTTATGCCCAAATTAGCTCAAATTTGGCTTCAGGACTGCTCTTCTGCCTTCTGCCTTCTCTTCATCAGTCTTCGGGCTCCACTATGTTTTATAGCACAAACAAAAAAGCTCCAGGCTCATCTTGTTCTCCCTCTGCCCCAGATATGGAAGCATTAATGTCTTTAAGGAGACTGAGTGTGGAACTAAATGTTTTCATTGGCAGTAGACTGTTGCTTCCAGACTTTTGTGGAGGTCAGGGATAGAAATATATTAAATGAAAAGGGGCTCATAGCAACATTCATATTTTAAAGTAAACAGCAGAACTATGATTTTACATTAAACAACACAAAGCTATTCTCATGTTTCCCTGTTCCACATTTGCAGGTTCTTGTTCCTTCAGGGAGCATTCTGCTTCCTTAGACATCATTATATGTCCTCATTTGCTTTAGCATGCATGTTCATCTAAGTTAAACTGTTAACATGCATTGAGAGAAATTTTATGTCCTGTCCTTATTGATTCCTTTGAGGGTTTTGGAGAATGCTCAGGCAGGTTTGAACTTAAGGAGACTTCATCATTCCATGGGGCATTGGGAACTTGAATTGGCCCACAACTCTTCAATTCAGATATCAGTATTGGCCAAAGCAGCAACTGATTGGCTACATCCAACCTCAAAAAAGGTTGGGCGGAGAGAAGCACAAATGTACCATAGGCCTAGCAGGAAAACTGGAATAACATTGATGATCACATCAATCTTAATAACCAAAAATGTTTATAAAATGTGTAATCAATCCATCTTTGTGAAAGCTTTAACTACTCTCAGACTAGATTGTCCAGACAGAAAAACACTGAAGTATAAACTCTTCTGTGACTTTATAGTAGGGATTGCAATCCCAGGGAAGCCAGTGTGAGTGGAAGGAATGAGACAGGGAAAGCTGCCAGATGAGGATCCATCCTGAGCTGGCCTAGGTGGCCCTTGTTACCAACCATGACTGAATTGCTAATCTGTTTATTTTTTGGTTTTGTTTTTTTTTTTTTTTTTTTTTTTGAGGTAGTGTTTCACTGTAGCCCAGGTCGAATTCACTATGTAATCTCACCGTGGCCTCAAACTCTCAGCAATCCTCCTACCTCTGCCTCCAGAGTGCTAGGATTAAAGGCATGTGCCACCACACCACCAGCCTCCTTCCCAGAGGCTATATTAAACCATGGCATCCATGGCTGCAATGCAGTAATTCTGCCTTGTGAAGATGTTATCCTTCAGGTTTTTGTCTCTTATTTCTCAAAGCATTCCTGCAAAACTGTTCACTTCCACAAGATATAGTGGTACTCATGTGTATGTGTGTATTCTGAGCATATATGTCTCTCCTGGTGGTAACAGAGAAGATGAAAAATGACCCATTGGCCTGAGTCAGTGCTGTTGGGAAACCTTTTGGAGCTAATGTGACACTGGTCATCAAGTGAAGGTTTAAGCAGACCAACTGGACAAGGGCCTCTTCAGAGACAAATAGGCCTGAGAGTATGTGGGATGGCCTGATATAGTCACTTTGACCTCTGAATCTTAGTTACCATTCTAATTTTCACCTATAAAGTAGAAGCAATAATCATTATCTTTGGGTGAGTTAAAAATATAAAATAGAATTTACTGACTATTTTCTAAAACAAGATTTCCTTTCTGCTTTATTTTCATTAATGGTGCATAGATTATTCAGTTATCTAGTGTTCAAGACTTTGGAAGAAGCTCTGATTCTATGTCTTGCTCAGTGATATAGCCCTTGTTTCCATGACGGCTCACTTCTTTTCCATGTTGTCACTTTCACTCAGGATTTGAGTGCATTTTCCCTGAAATACCCACCTGGTGTTTCTCTTAGCTCCTGCCTTTCTTTTGCCAGAATAATCTTCGTAAAGCATCTGGTCATGTTTTTTTCTTCTTCTTCAAAACATCAGTTGCTTCCAAGGGTGTACTAAATTAAATTCAGCCTCCTTCTAAAGAACCTTAAAAAAAAAAAAAAAAAAAAAAAATCTTCAAATTAATAAAGCCTGCCTTTTATATCTTGTTCTGTTTTATTGGTGTCTGTGTTCCTAATTGCAGCCAAATTGGACTTTACAGGTTTCTTGTGCACACACTGTGCTTTGTTAAGTTGATTCCATACTCCTATTCTACCTCAATCTTAAATGCCTTTTCTGCTACTGCCTGTTTTTTTTTTTTTTAATATTTCCCTTTCTTCAAAGTACATCTTAGAAATTCTCTTTTTCAGGAAGCCTCGGTAGCCCAGCTATGTCTATTTTTATCATAGCAAGTGAATCTCTTGCCTAGATGTTCCTTATCTTTTATGTGGATACCTATCTATCTATCTATTGTAGCTCTCTCTTAAGAGGTGAATGGTCATTCAGCTTCTCTCTACTATCAGAGCTACAGGAATTGTTGCAGTCTGGTTCACATTACTGGTAGAAATCACCAAACCAAGAGCAGCTTCTGGGAAAAAGAGATTTATTTTGGCTTACAGGCTCGAGGGGAAGCTCCACAATGGCAGGGGAAAACGATGGCATGAGCAGAGGTGGACATCACCCCCTGGCCAACATAAGGTGGACAATAGCAACAGGGGAGTGGGCCAAGCACTGGCATGGAAAACCTGGCTATAACACACATAAGCCCACCCCCAACAATACACTCCCTCCAGGAGGCATTAATTCCAAATCTCCATCAGCTGGGAACCTAGCATTCAGAACACCTAAGTTTATGGGGGACACCTGAATCAAACCACCACAGGAATATTCCAAATTTCTCTCTGGTTTAAGGCAGGCAAGAAAAAAAAAAAAAAAGCCAGGAAGGCACAGATTATGGAAAACATAAGGAATTATGCTGCTAAGAGGCCCATGTTTTTGTGTTCCTTGATGAAGCATGCTGGAGCATACACATTTGCAGAAAGGTCATCCTCACCAGTTATGGAACGCTGGGATGCATTACTGACGCAGACACTGATTCACGTTTGCAAAGACAACCTCCAATAATGACTGACTGGGGTCATCTGGCAAACCTGGGATAGGGACAGAAGAACAATTTTTTTAACCACAGATGGCTTAAAGGGGTGAAGGGGCCATCAATTCTCATATGCTCACAGTGTTTAATTATAAACGAACACTAAAATCAACATACTTACAACATTAAGTAACCGCTCAAACCATTCATCTCTACCTCAGTCATGTGACATGGTGGTCCTTTAGATCATATGAATGTTATGGCTTCATTGACATCAGCTCAAACACTTGGATATCATTTGCTTGATTGGGGTGGAGTTGTTTTTATTAAAAACGCAATTGGGGAAAATGACTCTTACTAACATTTTGTACTGGTGAGAATATATTTTGGTAGGAAAAAGATGTGGGTTAAAAATAGCAACCTGGAAAATCCATTTATATCAGGCAGATTTGACTGAGAAAGATCCTAAAACTCTTGTGTTAAATCTTAGATCTCTTTTTATTCCCTGTTTTGTTACTTAAGTAATGGAAAGACATTGCCTTTTGATATTGATGTTGGAGTCTAGTTTCAAAGTGATACAATGTTATCTATGGAGAAGGGGCCTGTTCCTAAGGAGAAAGGTGGCTAATTTGGGCCCATTTTAATGGAATCACAATTTCCTGTCTATGGGATTTGAGGAGCATGGTTGAGTACATTTGAGAAAAGATAGTGGGGAGAAGGAAGGGAATGGGAATGGTATGGCGGGAGTGATCTTTGACTAGGTGACAGGCAGAGACTCTACTCTTCAACCTGATTGGAGGGCAGAGGGTGGAGTGCATCCTCATGAGACAAATGAAACATGCAAGTGAACACAGGATGGTGTCCTATGTCTTGTACCATGTCCCCACAGGGTAAACACGGTTCTCTGGCTGCTCTCCTTCTCACCAGACTCAGACTGGTGTTAGTTCATTGTGCAATAAAATGGGTGTTATTACCAGAGTGGTAGAGACTACTTTTCTCACCAATATGACACTTGGAAATCATGGACAAATAACATCTTTTCTTTATCATTTATGTACATACTCAGTGTCAAACAGCCATGTTGGTACCATCATTAGTCTCTTCCCAGTCCTCCTCACTCTGAAGGACCATCCTCATTGGGGAATGTGAATAAAGCATTGTGGGAGTAACCATCAGTTATGGGACAGAGGCAGCGTCACTGTGCATAATGTCCCAACTTGTGGTTCTAAAAATATTTCTGCCCTTTCTTCCACAAATTTCCCTGAGCCATGTTGGGTTCATTTTAGGTCTACTTCAGTAGGGAGGTATTGGGAGCCTCTGTGTCTCTGGATATCTGGTTTGGTAGGAGTTTAGTGTTCTCTGTGTCTGTCTCCTTCATCCTTGTGCTGATACCAGGTTCACTAAGAAAGCAGCGCTCTTGCTCATTTCCCCAATTCCTCTATGGTTTCAGCTGGGGCCCTGGTGAACTGTGATGGGCTGATTCTCTCCTCAGGTTCTGCATCCATCTGAAAAAGAGAAGCAGATTATCCAACAGAGAGTGAGGTCAGTGTAAGACACATGGATACCCATTATTATTTTAGAGAGGATTTAATGAATGTAGGCCTTCTTGTACCTGAAGATTGGTGGGAGCTTGATATTGGAGAGAGAACTCATTTTTTGGATATGGTCCTGACTTGTTTCCCAGTTCCAACTATGGGCTCCATTCCACTGAGCGGATCCATTAGCCAATTGAAGAGAGAAGTTGGTTACCCACCATGGCTGTGTGCCACTATTGCACTTTGGCGAGCATCACCTCAAGTTGTTTGCTGCTGAGTAGCTTAGACTATGAGTTGCTTGGACAGATGTTGGACATTTTCTCCCAGTCACTCACGTAGCACCTTCTGGCACTAGATGAGCTGTTTTGGGACTAGTTCTCTTCCATATTCCAGCCAGCTCTCTCTATCCATGTTCTGTACCAACAGCATATGGTGTCTTTGTCAATAAGGTCTTAACAATTAACCTTTGGTGGGTCTTCAAGTGCTCTGACAGAAATCTGTCTTCTTTTGGGAAACCCTGTAGGTCTCCCTGATCAACAGCTCATTGTGGATGTTAACTGCACCCTGGTACTAGGAGTTACAGGCCAGTGCCAAGGGAAAAGACAGAAGAAAAAGATAGGCAATGTATAAGAGAAAGAGAGATAGAAGGAGAGAGAGAAACAAAAGATGAAGGTTTGTCTTCATCATACCCTTTCCAGGGCCCCATGATTCAGGTGTTTCCTCTAAGTACCTGATGAAGGTTCAACCTTTTAGTTTGTCTTTTAGGATATAGAATTTTATGGTACCATTGCCATTTGGGTCCAATTTTGTGTTCCCACCGTACTGTTACCCTCCCGCCCCACCCCAACCTTCCTATTGTCCAGTTCTCAAGATGCCTATTTTGGGTATGTCAGCATCTTAGGCAGATGCAGGTTAGGAGCCACAGATGAGTGAGACCATGTGAAAATTATCTTTCTGTAATTAGGTGAGTTAGAAGAGAATGATCTGTTCCAGGTTTGACCATTTTTCTTTAAATTTGATTGTGTCATTTTTCCTTACTGCTGTGTAGAATTCCATCGTGTAGATATGCCACATCTTGGTTATCCATTCATCTAATAATGGACATCTGAGTTGATTCCAGCTCTTAGCTATTATGAATAGAGCAGCTATAAACATGGTTAAGCAAATCTCTCTGAACTGAGGCACGGAGTTGATAGGGTAAATGTCCAGTAAGGGAATAACTGTTGCTAACTCTAGTCAAATACTTTAGGAGTCTCCATATTGCTTTCCATAGTGACTGAATCATCTTACATTCCCACCAACAGTGAATGAGGGTTCCTATTTCTCCACATCCTCGCCAGCATTTATTTTCTTTTGATTATTTATTGTTTGCTATCCTTACTAGAAAAAAGTAAAATCTCATAGTTGTTTTAATTTGCATTTCCCTGATGATTAGAGGTGATGAACATTTTACTAAGTGTGTATTTCTTCCTCTGAGAACTCCATGTCCAGTTCTTTGCCCCGTTTTGTGAGCGGGTTGTTTGACTTTTTATCACTTAGGTTTTTGAGTTCTTTGTAGATTCTCAAGATTAGGCCTCTGTCAGTTGTATAGCCCACAAAAATTTTCTCCCATTCTGCAGGTAATCTAGTGGCTCTACTTATTGTATGTTTGTCTGTGAAGAAATTTTTCAGCTTCCTGAGATCCCAATGGTTGAGTAATTATTTAAGTTACTGAGCTACTGGGGTTTTATTCAGGAAGTCTTCCCATTCCTATATCATGGAAAGTTCCTCCTATTTTTTTCTTCCAGTAGCAGCTGGGTTAGGTCTTATATTGAGGTCTTTGATCATTTGGACTCATTTTTGTGCATGGCAAGATGGGTGGATAGTTTCATTTTTCTGCATATGGTTATCCAGTTTGTCCAGTAAAATTTATTGAATATGGTATCTTTTTCCAGCTTACATTGTTAGTGCCTTTGTCAAATATTAAGTAGGTATAGTTACTTGACCCAAAGTCTGGGTCCTTGATTCTGTCCCATTGGCTGATAAACCTGTTTTTATGCCAGTACCATGTTACTTTTGTTACTATGGCTTTGTAATACAGATTTGGATCAGGTATGGTGATGCCTCCAGAGGTGTTTCTTTTGCTGAGCATATGCTTGGATACCTGAGGCCTTCTGCTATTTCATATGAATTTTGAGATTTTTTTTCTATTTCTGTGAAAAAAAAGCATTGGGACTTTGATTGGAATTGCATTAAATCTGTATATTGCCTTTGGTAAGATTGCCATTTTCACAGTGTTAATTCTGCCTCTCCAGGAACATGGGAGGTCTTTCCATTTGCTCAATTTCTTTTTTGAGTATTTTTATATTTTCATTGTATATGTCTTTCACATCCTTGGTTAATGTTATTCCAATGTATTTTTGTTGCTATTAAAATGGGACAATATCACTTATTTCTTTCTCTGTATCACTGTCTTTTGCATATAGAAAGGCTACTTATTTTTGTGCATTGATTTTGTATGCTGCTACTTTGCTGAAGGAATTAATCACCTTTAAGAGTTTTGAGATGGAGGTTCTTAGGTCTCCTATATATAGAATCATGTCATCTGCAAATAGGGTTAACTTAACTTCCCCTTTTCCAATTTGTATTCCTTTTATTTCTTTTTCCTGTCTTATTTCTTGAGCTAGGACTTCCAGTACTATGTTGAAGAGCAGTGGTGATAGTGGACACCCCTGCCTTGCTCCTGATCTCAATGGGAATTCCTTCAGTCTTTCCCCATTAAGTATTATTTGGGCTTTTGGAGCTTTACATATAACCTTTATTATGTTGTGATATAAACGGTCCATGCCTATTCTCTCCAATGTTTTGATCATGGAGTGATGTTGTATTTTGTCAAAGGGCTTTTCTGCAGTTTTCAAAATGATCATGTGGTTTTTGTGTTCAACCTTATTTATGTGGTGTATTACATTGACAGATTTTTAGAATTTGAACCACTCCTGCATTCATGGGATGAAGCCTACTTGATCTAGGTGGATAATGCTTTTGATGTGTTGTTGAACTCAGTTTGCCAGGATTTTGTTCAGGATCTTTGCATCTAAGTTCATCAGGCAAATAGGCCTATAGTTTTCTCTTCTTGTGACAACTCTGCCTGGTTATGGTATTAGGGTGATACTAGCTTCAAAGGAGTTGGGAAGCTTTCCCTGTTCTCTGATTGTGTGGCACAGTTTGAGAAAAATTTGTTTCAGTTCTTTTCTTTTTTTCGGTTTTTCGAGATAGGGTCTTACTCTAGCTCAGGCTGACCCAGAATTCACTATGTCATCTCAGGATGGCCTTGAACTCATGGTGATCCTCCTACCTCTGCCTCCCGAGTGCGGGGATAAAAGGCATGCACCACCACGCCCAGCTTGGTTTCTGTTCTTTCATGAAGGTTTGATAGAATTCAGCTGAGAAGCCATCTGGTCCTGGACTCTTCCTTTTGACGAGGTTTTTGATTACCTTTACAATCTCAATGGGTATGATAGGTTTATTTAGGAGATTAATCTGCTCTGAGTTGAGCTTTGGTAGGTGGTATGTGTCCAGGAATTCATCCATTTCCTCCATATTATCCAATTTTGTGGAGTAGAGGCTTTTGAAATAAGTCCTTATGAGTCTCCCAATTTCACTTACATCTGTTTTTGCATGTCTAATTTTGTTACTTTGAAGCATCTTTTTTATTTTCTTCACTTGATCAAATTAGCCAGGAGTTTATCAATCTTGTTTATTTTTTCAAAGAACCAACTGTTTGTTTCATCAATTTTCTTAATTTTTTTCTTAGTTTCCAATTCATGAATTTCCACTCTGATTTTAATTATTTTTTTCCATCTGGATCTTTTTATGTTGGATTCCTCTTGTTTCTAATGTGGATGGTTAGGTTATTGGTTTGGAATCTGTCTGTCTTTGTTATGAAGGCATTTAGTGCTTTGAATTTTCCCCTGAGGACTGTCTTCATTGTGTCCCATAAGCTTTGGTATTGTGTTCTCATTGTCATTCATTTCTAGAAATTTTGCAATTTCATTTTTTATTTCATCCACTACCCATTCGTTGTTTAAAAATGTGTTGTATAGTTTCCAGGAGCTGATGGAATTCCTGGTGCATTTTTTGTTGTTAGTTTCTAGCAACACAGCATTGTGATCTGATATCATGCAAGAAATTAGGTTGATCTTCCTAAATATATGGAGGCAGGCTTTATGACCCAGTATATGATCTATTTTAGAGAAGATTCTATGGGCTACTGAGAAGAATGTATAGTCTGTGGATTTGGGGTAGAATGTTCTGTAGATATCTGTTAGGTCTAATAGTTCTATGGTTTTGTTGAGCTCTCGCACTTCCCTGTTAATTTACTGTTTGGATGTTCTATCTATTGCTGATAATGGAATGTTGAAGTCCCCAACTATGATGGTATTGGTGGTTATTTCTGTTTTGCTGTCAAGTAGGTATTGTTTTATGAATTGGTGTATAACCTGCTTTGTCTTTTTGATAACTTTTGATTTAAAGTCTATTTTATCCAATATTAGTATAGCTACACCAGCTTGTTTCTTATTTCCATTTTTTTTAAAAAAAATTTGTTGTTTTTTTTTTTTCATTTATTTGAGAGCAACAGACAGAGAGAGAGAAAGAGGCAGAGAGAGAGAATGGGCGCACCAGGGCCTCCAGCCACTGAAAGCGAACTCCAGACGCATGTGCCCCCTTGTGCATCTGTCTAACGTGGGTCCTGGGGAATGGAGCCTCAAACCGGGGTCCTTAGGCTTCATAGGCAAGCACTTAACCGCTTAGCCATCTCTCCAGCCCTCTTATTTCCATTTTCTTGGAATATCATTTTCCACCCTTTCACCCTGAGAAGGTATCTATCTGTCTTTAGTGGTGAGGTGGGTTTCTTGAAGTCAGCAGATTTAGGGGTCTAGTTTTCTGATCTACCCTGTTAGCTTATGTCTCTTGATTGGTGAGTTAAGGCCATTAAAAATAGGGTAATAACTATGAGGTTTGATTTAATACCTGCTATGTTATGGTGGCTTATGTGGTTTGGTGTTTTCTTGGACTTTATAGTTTTTGTGTGTGTGCCTTCTCTGAGTTTGGTTATTGTGATCTGCTTCTTATAGGAACTTGAGATTTGTTATTTGATTCTTATGTGGGGATAATTCCCTGAAGTACACTCTGCTGGTTTGGCTTTGTGCTCATATAGTTGTAAAGCTGAGTTTTATCGTGGAAAGTTGTTGGTTTATTTTTTTTTTCACCATCTATTATGAGGGATATTTTTTCTGGGTAGAGTGGCTTGGGTTGGAAGCCATAAGTACTTAGACTTTGCAGTGTTCCATTCCAGGCCCTTCTGACTTTCAGGGTTTCCACTGAGAAGTCTGAAGTAATTCTGATGGGGATACCTATATATGTAATGTGTTCTTTCTCCCTAGCTGCTTTTAGGACTTTCTCTTTGTTATCAATGTTTAGGATGTTAATGATAATATGTATTGGAGAATTTCTCCTTCGGTACGGTCTGTTTGGAGTTCTGTTACCTTCTTGTAACTTGATGGGACTTTTATTTGAGAGAGTGGGAAAGTTTTGGTAATTTTGTTGAATAAGTTCTCCATGCCTTTGGTCTGAATTTACTCCCCTTCTGGTATTCTCATGATCAAATATTGGGACACTTAAAGGTACCCACACTTCCCTCATGTTCTGTTCACAAAAGTTTTGAACTTATTGAAACTTTTGGTCTCATGATCTTTTTCTTCTGTTTGGTCTTCCAGTTCTGAGTTTCTATCCTAAATATGACTGACTGCATTCTTTTTTTTTTAATGCCTTCATAGCTTTTTTATTTTTTATAATTAACAACTTCCATAATTGTAACCAATATCCCATGTTAATTCCCTCCACTCTCCATCATATCTCCTCCTCCTCTCAATTAGTCTCTCTTATTTTGATGTCATCATCTTTTCCTGCTATTATGAAGGTCTTGTGTAGGTAGTGTCAGGCACTGTGAAGTCCTAGATATTCAGGCCATTTTGTGTCTTGAGGAGCACATTATATATATATATATATATATATATATATATATATATATATATAATTATATTATATATATATATAATTATATATTATATATATCTTTTTTATATTATATATATATATCTTTTGGCTGTTACATTCTTTCTACCACCTCTTCCACAATGGATCCTGAAACTTGAAAGGTGTGATAGAGATAATGCAATGCTGAGCACTCCTCTATCACTTCTCAGCACCGTGATGCCTTCTATGTCATCCCAAGGTCACTGCCATCTGAAAAGAGAAACTTCTCTATGAAAAATACTAGTAGCAATAATATATGGGTATGAACATTAAGAGAAGTGCTTACTGGGCAGTTTGATCAGCATAGTATATATATTTAGCCATTCCTGAGAGTGTCTATAGAGTTTTGGGCTTGTTCAATTTGGTTTGTATTTTCTACTGCTTCTTTATGTATAGTTTCCATCCCTCTGCTGAGTTCCCTTTTCATGTCATTTTCTGATTTTCTTAATGCTTCTTGGAATTCATCCTTATATTTCTTTATGTCTTCATTAAGCTTAGCCAGCTGGATATTGAATTTCTCTTTTTTTCCACTCTCTCTCTCTCTACTTCAGATCATTTAACTGTTTTTGGAACCCTTCCTGGCCCTTTTCTATTAAGTCTAATCTAGCAAGGACATCATTCATACACTTATTATCCCTTTTTGATTTTCTGCAAGTTCTTCTATTTGCTTGCACAGGGTTGCATACCTTGTATCTTTATTTTGGGGTTCTGATCCTATTGATTCTTCTACGTCTTGATTAGAGACATCCATTGTGGGACTGGGAAATATTGTTGGATTTACTCACATTTGATTTTTCATATTATTCCTTTTGTGCTGTGCTGTGCCCTTCACTGTGTATGAATCTTATTTAATTTAGGAGGAAGCCTTGAAATGTCTTCAGTGATTACCCCCTTCTATGTTCACTTCCACTAGGCTTCTGATGGCAATGGGGCCTGTCTGCTCAGAGGGAAGGAGCTCAGGGACCTGTTGGAGGGGCTTGTTGTTCCATGGTTCAGAGTATGAGACTGCATGGTCAGGTAGCCTGAGAGGACAGGGGGAAGGGGGAATAGGACAAAGCAGACTGGTGTTGAGGCTGGGGTGCAGAGGGTGGGGGAAGGATGGGAATGTGTGGTGTTCCAAGATGCTGAGGATGTGAGGTGATGAGACAGTGGGTCCATTGGGACCATGTAGCAGGGAGTAGATGGCACTGCCTGGTCTTGTGGCAAGGCAGGGTGTGTATATGGGTATATCACTGAGGTCCCCACTGGCCTGGGTTGGTGCATGGGGGTGGGGGGCAGCAGCCAGTGGGACAGAGTTCATGCATGGAAGTCCCCTGGGGGAATGCTAGCTTTCTGGCCTGGGTCGGCACATGGGGTGGGTGGTGGCAGCGGCATTCACGTGTGAGGTCCATAGTGTTGGGAACACCTGGGGCGGGGGGAGACGCTAGCCTGCTGTTCTGGGTCCTGCAGGCAGGGAGCAGGGTGGCAAGTGGGAAGGCGTTTGCGTGTGGAGCTATGCTAGTCTCTTGGCCTGGGTCCATTTCATCTGCAGTTAGTGCAGGAGGAACGTGGGGCTAGGACTGCAGCTGTGACGACGGCTTGAGGGGATTGGGGAACTGGTGGGCTATCCGAGAGTGTGGAAATCAACAGATTCCCTACTTTACACCTCGTGCCCTGCCACTGGAGGTCTACTACAATGTGCAACCCCATAAAAATCCCAATGAACCTTAAAGGTCTTGCCTTTCCTTCCTCAGGAGGTGAGGTGTGGTTAGGCAGATGCCATCTTAACTGGTAGACCTATCTGTTTTTCTTAACAAGTGTGTATAGTGTGTGCATCCGTGTGTGCGTGCGTGTGTGTGTGTGTGTGTGTGTGTGTGTGTGTAGGTCAAAGGCTGACACCATGTGCCTTTCTTGGTCACTCTCTTCTTTATTTTACTAAGCCAGGTTCTCTCAGTTGAACCCAGGCTCACTAGTGGGGCTAATCTTGCTTGGCAGCTTGCCCCAGGTATTCCAGCTCTCCATGCTGGCATTATAGGCAGGCTGCCAAGCCCAGTTAGCATTACATGAGTGCTGGGGATCAGAACTCTTGTCCTCAAACTGGGCCCACAAGTGCTTTAGCCACTGAGCCATCTTCCTTGACCTGACAGCATGTGTTTTGCATCTTCCTGTTCTTCTTCAGGATTTTGCTGCTTAAAGTGCCCCTTATGCATAGTGCTGAATTGCTATCATGACCCATACACAAGAGGTCTGTGATGAGCCCTACAGTGAAATGCTTTGTGTTCAGTATCATTCA
The DNA here is from genome assembly GCF_020740685.1 of Jaculus jaculus. NCBI lineage: Eukaryota > Metazoa > Chordata > Mammalia > Rodentia > Dipodidae > Jaculus > Jaculus jaculus. The sequence continues at coordinate 123,589,909 of NC_059107.1, read as the reverse complement.
AGCATTAGGGATTGTGCTATTGACCCTGAGTTCAATTTTCATAAGTCAACCATTTATACTAAATAAAGTACATTTAAAAGAAACAAACAGTAAAATTATGCATCAGTTGTAATGACAGGATCATGGGAACTTGTGTGCTTCTGCTGAGGGCAGTGCTGAATTACTCAAGTATTCTCCAATTGTGTGTGGCAACTTTACAGAAGACAACCACTGTGAAAAACAACTAACTGTAATGTCAATTGCTTCCATTTTAAGCTAGATACTACCTTCTATTTAGTGCCTTATAATACTTGGTCTTATACTCTAACTGCTGATATTATATTACATAATTATTTGTTGTATAGGCTTTATTAATAATAAAATAATTATAAATATTAGTTTCTCAGTGATTGTGCTTCCACTGTGTAAAAATATCAGGGCCCTGAGGATTTTACAAACATCCTTCCACTTGAAGTTAATTCATCGCTTAAGTTAAATGGCAACCTCCTTTTAATCAAGAGCTCTATCCTGTCTTAATGCATAATATGTTCTAGTACAGAGATAGGCCCATAAAGGTTGCTTGATGACAAATCTAATAATGAGATTTCTCATCCTTATCATGTATTAGGCAGCTATGATTTTCAAATTCTGTGTAGTGAGATATGTATATATGTACAACATATAAGATATATAAGCTATATATATGTTTATATATTATACTTACATATATCATTAGATTCATCATTAATGGTACTCTATAAAAACTGAGACAAAGAAAATTTAAATAACTTTCAAAACTTAGGTCTTAAGTCACAGAATTGGGTTTTAGTGTTGATATTCTTACTAGTTTCATATATGGGCCCTACTTTTTAAAAGTTTTCTTAAATTAATTCCCTATAGAAAACTAGTTACAATAATCAATACAAAGTATTATCTACATAACTTACCTAGATCAGTTCATGTAATCCTCACAACATCTTTATGAAAATGGTGGCATTGTTATCTTCCTTTTTACAGGAAAAGCACAGTTTTTACACACCTGCTAGCCAGACAAGGTGAGTCCACTAATGAAACACTGGCATGACTGTTATGGAGGTAACTAAGTGCTTTCTGATCAGACTTGTTACCTGCTCCATGAGAGGGAATTTAATGTCTGACACTGCAAACCTAGTTAAAAGCCTATGGTCTTGGGTGGAAGCTATTACTTCTGTTTGGATAAATGGACATTTTGTTCCCATCAAATTGTCCACTAAATATTTGTCTCTGTCTATAAATTAGTGCTACTCTAATCTTTGACCAAGGAGCTTCTTTGCACAGTTGGCAGTGACTACTGAGAAGACTCAAAACTTATCAAAATGTTGAGAATAAGTGATTCTGGAGTCCTCAGCACTAAATAAGACATCTCTGTAATGTTCTCCAAGGCTCAAGGAACACTGTGGAAGAGGAGGCAGAAAATAAGAGCCAAAGGATGGTGGTGAATGTTAAGCAGCCATTGTATTCATGACACCACAGTGACTGTCGTTACCTACATGAGACCTGCACAATCTTGGGTCCATCAACATGTCATCATGGATGGTAGAGGAAGGGGTAAAAAGACATCAAAGTAGGAAAGGGATTAGTTGGAAAGAAGAAGGGGTTCAGTTATGGGGGTGAGAGAAAAGAAAGTAATGAGACAGAATTATGATCAAAATACCTTATGTAAATACAAGTGTGTCACCCTGAGACTGCATAGTGAATTCCAGGTCATACTGGACTAGAGTGAGACCCTACCTCAAAGAACCAAAAAAAAAAAAAAAAAAAAAAAGTCAAGCAAAGGGTTGTTTTTTTGCTAAGACATTGGACTTTAAAAACTTCCTATACTTAAGGACATTATAATCTAATGAAGAAGCATTGTATAAACAAAAAAAAGTAGTGAACCTATTCATTTAATTTTATTTTGTTTTTCTCTTCTCTAAGAATAAAGAGCATTGCATATGGATTTTATATGCAAGATTAATTTTTAATATTTTATTTGTTTGTTTGTTTGTTTGTTTGTTTGTTTGAGAGAGAGAGAATATGAGCATGTCAGGGCCTCCATACCCATGTGCCCCAAGTGCATCTATCTATCTTACATGGGTACTGGGGAACTGAACCTTGGTCAGGCTTTATAGGCAAGCACTTTAGCCACTAAACCATCTCTTCAGATCTACTCATGATTCTTTTGCATGTATATGTGTGTGATATATGTGCATGCTGAAATGTGTGCTTGTATGTTGTGGGAACACCCATATGAGCAGTTATGCATGTACGTGTGCACATGGAGGCCAGGATTAATATCGGGTGTTTTCCTCAATTGCGCTTCACCTTATTATTTGAGACAAGGTCTCTCACTGAACCTACTGCTCACCAACTTAACTAAACTAGATAGCCAGCATTCCCCAGAGATCCTCTTATTGTCATATCCCTAGCGCTGGAATTAAGGGTACACACCATCATGTCACATATTTATGTGGATGCTTTAGATCCAAACTTAGATCTTCATTCTTGCACAGCAAGCACTTTACAGATAGAGCCATTTCCCTGCCTTATACAGGATTTTGATAGAAAATATGGTATTTTTTTAGGTTTTTAACAATGTCCTTAATTTTGCCATCCTCTCCCTCTGATTCTGCAAATTTGTTTCCTATTTACTGTTTAGCAGGATGGAAGTGAAATTTAGAGTTATCTAGGTAACCTTCCTCATGATGATAATATTTATCCCCACACAAATATGTGTCATCTGATTATTTTCATGCTGCACCTATTCTTTGCCTCTTTTTTCTCCCTCTCTCTGCTTGCAAACAAACAAGTAAAATATTTAAAAAATAAAGTAGGGAGCAACTGGAAAAGATACCCAATGTCAACCTCTGGCCTCCACATTAAAAAACATACCATACATGTACACAAAATACAAACAATAAATAAGTAAAAGTAATTTTTAACAAACCAGTATCAGAGGAATGTGTTCTCATGTAATGAAACCTTAAACTATTCTTTCCCAGCTTTCTTAACCTTGACACTCTCCTGCCAACCGGTAACCACAGGACTCATTCCCCGGTGCTCTTTGAGGTACAGCTCCATTACTTCCTTATCAGGCCCCATACTTCACAGCTGTAATATATTGTAGCAGATCTTGGTTACCAGTTGAGAGGCCAGGAGAGATGTGAGGATTGGTGGGAGAAAGGAGAAGACCATCATAAACTGGATGGACAGAAGTTCTGTTTCAGCTGCTAGTGGGTGAGAGAAGAGGAAAGAACCTTAGAGGGGAGGGGCACTGCTTCTATCTGGGAAGAGGGAGCCACTTAAACAGCACCATGGGGTTCCAGAGAATTTGGACTTTCAAGCTAATTCAAACCCATCAACACATTACCCACTTCAAGCCTCAGCTCCCAGTCCTCAGGTAAAACATCGTGACTTTGGTGCAGCACACTTGCTAAAGCTGATGCATCTCTCTGGAGCTCACCTTTTAATGTTAGCTGTTCCTACTAGACTGCCAGGGAAGTCTCCATCTGATGATTTTCACACATTGCCTTTAGTTGATGATTTAGCCCTCTAAGTTTCTCATTTTCTTTCTCCCATGCATCAGTGGCACAAGGTAAGAGCCATATGATTCCATTGTCCACATAAAATGTATGACGTATGAAAAGCACAAGATATGACAGACAGCCTGAGAGCAGGCATTCCACCCCAGTTCACCAGTGAGCACTTTGACAATTGTACCACACAGGGCTTCTCAGTGCTCCACTGACTGCCAGTGATGGGATCTTTAACCTTATGCTAACTAGCATAGAGGAACCATCTTCAGAATCACTTTCTTTTTTTGAACATTATTCATTTGTGAGGGGGGGGGTGGAAAGAAGCACTGCAAACTCCAGATGTGTCACTTCCTGCATCCGGTTTTATGTAGGTACTAGAAATTCAAACCTGGGTCAACAGGCTTTGCAAGGAAGCACACCTTTATCTGCCGAGCCATCTCTACAGCCCATAATCATTTCCATTTCTTCTGTCATTTTTTGGTTATTGTTTTTCAGTTTGTTTTGGTGATGGCTGCTGTTCTTGGAATTTAGCTGAGGCAGACAGTTGAATAATGAAGTATATCCACAGCTCCATTTCCTTTGTGCTTGCTTTCTCTCTTTTTCTTTCTTTTTGAAACAGGGTCTCACTCTAGCCTGGGCTGACCTGCAATTCACTCTGTAGCCCAGGCAGACCTTGAACTCATGGCAATCCTCCTTACCTCAGCCTTACCCAAATGCTGAAATTAAAGGTGTATGCCATCACACATAGTTCTCTCTCTCTCTCTCTCTCTCTCTCTCTCTCTCCCTATCTTAATATATGAATATGCAGTAATTTGACTGTGTTCCTGTCCCTTCATCCTTTTTTTATTCCCTCTCCCCCACCTTCTATTCCCTGAGGACCCTCCTATTTCAAGGTATTCCTTCCTCTGTTTTCTTGTCTAGTTCCTTTTGTCTTCTGTACTCCATGTCAAAATGTTGATTGGCTCAGAACAGTGCAGCTCTTGCAGAAGTATTACTACCACTGTGGAATCCTGAATGCACCAGTCAGTTCCTATCAGGAAGACAGGAGGCATATTTATGCCCCCTGAGGCTCATACATTCTTTCCATCCTCTCTTCCTTAATGTTCCCTTGAGCCTTGTAAGGTGTGGTAAATCTCGTTTATAGTTGAGCTTTCAACAGCCTCTTACTTACTATTTTGATGAGTTTTGAGTCTTATCAATATCTATCACTGTCTTCTTAGTAAAGATTCTATGGGGCTGGAGAAATGGCTTAGCAGTTAAGGCACTTGCCTGCAAAGCTAAAGGACCAAACTTTGATTCCCTAGGACCCACGTAAGACAGATGCACAAGGTGGTACATGCATCTGGAGTTTTTTTACAATGGCTGGAGCCCTGGTATGCTCATTCTCTCTCTTTTTCTCTCCCTCTGCCTCCCTTTCTCAAATAAATAAATAAATAAAATATTTTAAGGGAAATAAAAAGGTTCTCTGGCTAGCAGTGAAAGTAGCACTCATATTCTTTCCACAGCTATCTGTATAGTGTTTCCTGAACCCTGGTGGAGGTAATGGAGATGACTCATCCAGGGCTTTAAGAAGAAACAATTAGTATGACATAATGAAATTAAAGACAGGAATTAGGAAAACATCTATGTGAGTTGAATATGGTTTGTCCCCTCTCCAAGTCATGCTGGAATTTGATTGCCTTTATGGTGTCAGTGAGGCTTTGTGGCAGTTGTTTAGATCATGGAGGCAGGGCCCTTGTGAATGGATCAGTCTTCCACATCTGAGGGATTCCCTGTCTTGAGGGACTGAGTCAGTAAACACCAGAGCAGGTTGTTACGAAGGAGGAAGCCCCTCGTGTTTGCCCTTTCCCAGGTGTATCATCGCTCTTCTATTCTCAGCCAAGATTTGAAACACAAAGTCCTCATCTAAACCTGACCAAATGCTGGCACCAAGCTCTTAGCATTCCCAGCCTCCAGATCTGGAGACAACCAGTACGGCTAAAAAGAGATCAACTGAAAAATTTTAACATAAACCCAGGATATAGGAGATGCTAGTAATGACACTGACATAGAGGGGGAAAACATTTTAATTAGCAGGTAAGATTTTTAAGACTTGATGAGAATCAGGTGCAGGAAGTCAGGAAGGAGGAAGGGGGCAACAGTGATTGCCAGCTGTCTGACATGGCTGACTAGATGACAGGAGGAGCTTTAGGATAGCAAACAACTTTATTCAAGCAGACAGTTCAAGAGAATGCATAGCAGTATGAGCAATATCCACAGAGTGGCTACTTTTAACAATTTGTTTGTTTGTTTTTTTTCTAGCATGATATACTCATCAGATTTTAGGGCCATTGGATCTTCTTGTCATACTCACAGAGATACTTCATTTCTGGTCCTGAATCCATGACTGTTGCCCTGAACCATATCATTTTCTAAAACAATTTTAAGATTGGAATTACAATCGTCACCAATTGGATTTCCCAATCTTGCTCTCCAGCTACCTTTTCTGATGATGGTCCTTCATACTTACTTTCTGTTATGCACGAGTACTTAATCAATAGTTGAAATCACAGCTTCCCTTTCAACTCCATGATTTGTTGTGTCTGGACGGAAGTTTCCTATCCATAGCATCTAGTAGGACAATTCTTCCAGCTGGGAATTGGGTGTCATTTCTGATTCCATTCCTTCAGCTTCAGGTCATAGGACATAAAACAACCCGTGTCCTGTCTTAACTGATCATTGCCAGATGAACCGCAGTAATTAATGGCATTCGTATGCTCACTTAAGCATACAACCCTTGACCATCTTGGGTGCTTTTTTTATTTTCCATAATCCATAAATCATTCACTATAACACTCAAATCTTCTCTTTCTTGTATTCAAATCTGCTGTACTCTGGGTACAAAGAAAAATGGTGGCCCCTGATTTCATGAATTCAGCATGAGTGCTTGATTCTCCTAGGTCAATAATACTATAGGGAAGATGACCTTCCACCAGGGGTATAAAATTGCCACTACCCAGCTCATAATTTCTATCTCATAATGCTCCTCACACAGGGATCATAAAAGTATCTGTTGCTATAGATAAGACATAATAAGATCAAAGCTCATTATAATGCTGAGCTAATACATAGGGAGAATAGCTCTGAAAACTCACATAAACTTATAGTGTTTAATGTAAACATGAAATGCATTTGTTTAATTGCAAGCTTGTAATAAAGCATAACTTTGTCTATTTTAACTGACAAAGTAAAAAAGTTTTCTGTCATTGACTATATCCAAGTATATTTATTGCAGCTATCACTACTGGCAGAAAACTGAAACCAACCCCATTGCTGTCCATAAGGAATTAACCAAATCCTGGTACAGTGGAATAGTGGCAGCTATTAGGGGAATACTGTACTTCACTATATATATATGATGTGTGTATATACACACACATATATACACAATCACATTTTTGTTGAGAAGTGTGTGTGTCTAATAAATACACACACACACACACACACACACACACACAGTTTGGATAGAGAAAGACTCATGTTGAAAGTGTGGGACCCAGGTGGTGGCACTATCACAAGAAGATTGGATCATGAGGGCACTAATGTCATCAATGGATTATCTATTGATGAGTTCATAGCTGAATGGGCTATTTTGATGTGAGACCTAGCTGAAGGAGAATTGCTAGGGATCACTGACCAAACCATAGCAGCTCCAGCATGAGGGAGAGAACCCATCTCAGGGTAACACACAGCTGAGTGAAAGAGGACCCCTGAAGTTTTCTTCTTGCCTCTACATATCCCACTATAGAGTACATATCCAAAGCAAATGAAATCGGTGTGTGAAAGATTCACCTGCAGTCTCATGTATATCATAGCATAATTCACAATATTTTCAAATTAGCCAAGATGCAGAAAATTAGCCAAGCTTTCTAACCATGAATGAAGGGATAAATGAAATGTGATATTCAGGGATGGAGAGATGGCTTAGAGGTTAAGGTGATTGCCTATGAAGCCTGAAGACCCAGGTTTGATTCCCCAATACCCACATAAACCAGATACATAAGGTAGCACATGCATCTGAAGTTCATCTGCAGTGGCTGGAGGCTCTGGAGCACCCATTCTCTATCTGCCTCTCTCTCGCTTGCTCTGTAAATAAATAAATAAAATAATTTTTTAAATGTGATATACATATACAACAGAATATAATTCAGCCACAAATAAAAATGAAATCCTTTTATTTGCATCAACATAGATAGAATTATATATAAAAAAAACCTGAAATGCATTTGTTTAATTTCAAGCTTTTAATAAAGCATATATTTAATAAAAGTTTGTTCTCCCATAGATAAAATTATAATATATATATACGTATATATATTCATATATATATTAGATAGCATTATGTTACATGAAATAAGGTAGGCATAGAATGTCAAATATCACATGTTTCACTCACATTTGGAAGCAGGTTTACTAGAATGAACAGTATAGTCCTTAGATGTTAGGAAAGAGAAGAATAAGAAGAATAAAGGGAGTATGGATAACAGTTGCAAAAATACAGTTATATATGTGGAATCAGCTCTATTGTTCTACAATAGAGTAGGATAAATTTAGTTCACAGCTTACTAAATATTTACAGGGGATTGTAAAATGTATAAGGAGATTTGAATCCTGATTAGATCATTACACATTGTATACATGAATCACATTACCACACTGTCTTCCATAGTATGCAATTATATGTCACTAAAGTACCTCTCTGCACTATTGGAACTTTTGTTTATAAGGTTCACAATTTAGTTTTCAAAACAAAAACATGCTAACATTTTAAGTTGGATAAATGGCTCAGCAATTAAAGGTAATTGCTTTCAAAGCCTAAAGGCCTAGGTTCAATTCCCCAGTGCTTCTGTAAAGCCAGATGCATAAAGTAGCACATGCTTCAGTAGTTTGGTGGCAAGGGCATGAGAGCCTCTCATGCTCATTCATATTTTCTCTCTCTCTCTCCTCCCTCCCTCATTCTCTCTCTCAAATAAATCATTTTAAATGAAAGTATATTAATATTTTAATATTAAATTCACATATTGCTTTCCTTTCTATCTCATGACCTTCAAGAGTTAACATTATCCTCCAAAGGTTAAAGAAACAAAACTAAATTGGAATTAAAATTTGAAGGATATACAGTGTTTGGTTCATTTTCCCCTTTTGTTTTATTTGTTTAGAAATACATATTCATAGAAGAGAACAGACATGATGTTCCACTTGTTTATTTCCATTCCTGAATTCTAGACAGCTCAAATTTGCTGTGCTGATATATTATATTCAATGCTTCCAATGCCACCTTATTTAGTTGTTTGGTTGGTCTTGTTGAGAATTCTTCTTTGCTAGACCATGTGAAATATAGGCATTCCATGCTTGCTTTTGGCATCCAACATTGCAATGCTGCTGGTTAATGTTTTTACCAGGAAGCTACTCAGGCAAAGGAAGAAGTCACCACACAGCTGACAGATCAACATCCAAGGTTAATTTTTTTTATGTAAAATTTTAACAAATATTGGATGCATTAGAGAATAATGGTTCCATTTTAATTCTCAGCATAACTTTGATTGGCTGGGTTTATGGAATAATTTAAGAATTAATATTCTCAATTATTGTCAATTTGGAATGCAGGAGAAATGAATGCCATTTTATAGACTTCATCAGCAGCCTTTGAGAGGTAGAGCCTTGCTTGAGGAAGTGTGTCACTAGGGACAAGCCTCCCAGATTTATAGTCCAGCCCTGTTTGATGCACTCAGGTCACTTTTCTGCTTACTCCCTGCTGTTGTAATGGCAGCTATTTGCTCTTGCCATGATTTCCCCATCATGATAGAAACTTTCCCTTGAAAAAATAAGCTTACATTTTCCCATTATGTTATAAATGTCCCCTTTAAACAGTACACTGAAATAAAACTCCTTCCTGTCATAAACTCCTTCCAATCAGGTATTTTGTCCCAGCCATGAGAAAGTAACTGCCACATCCAGAGTCAGACTTTGTAGGTCCAAATTCCACCTCCATAAATCACTGAGAACGTGACCTGAACAAACCACTTCTTATGCAAAAAAGGAATGTCATGTGTTTACTTAGATGTTAAAAAAAAAAAAATTAGGGGCTGAAGAGATGGCTTAGTGGCTAAGGCACTAAGCCTGCAAAGCCAAAGGACCCAGATTTGACTCCCCAGGACCCATGTCAGATGGCATATGTGTCTAGGGTTCATTTGCAGCTGCTAGTTGCCCTAGGGTATCCATTTTCTCCTTCTCTCTCTCTCTCTCTCTCTCTCTCTCTCTCTCTCTCTCTATCTCTCTCTCTCTCTCTGTCTTTCTCTCTCTGCCTGCTTCTTTTTCTCTCATTCATAAATAAATAAATAAATAAAATTTTTAAAAAGCAATGTGTGATCAAATTTTTTTAAAACACATTTAGAAGAGATCATTGGTATTTTGGCCTTATAATGACTTATTGCCACTCAGTTTTGGTACCTGGGTACATGCATGAATTTATGACGATGCTGCCAACAAACACTGTGGCTTTGTCATTACCTAATGAGAAAGGAGTAGAGATGGACTGAATACTTAATGAGTCTATGCCACATAAAGACAAAATGACATCATGGCAGTATACAAAGATTTCCTTATGCCCCACCTTTTTTTAAAAGGTGGTAAAAGTGAGTCATAAAATGTATTATTGGCAGGTGAACTCAAAGGATTCTATGCTATAACAGTGAGCATTCACAAGTGTCAATTTCCTTTCAATAAAACGTCACCTACCACATTAAATTAATGCCTCTAATTTATAGCTTATTGGTTTCCTAGTCTTAACCATTTATATTAATATTGTTGACATATAAGAATCATAAGAGTTGAGAGTTTAAGCCTAATATAATATTTGTACATAAAAGTACAATATTATAATACAATTAAATTTGCAACATAGGCAGCCCTTAGAAAAAAATTTGAAATGCTATTCTAAAGCATCATGGGGGCAGGGTATATGGCTCAGCAGTTAAAGGTGCTTGCTCACAAACCATTCTAGTTTCTGTAGCTATCTAGGTTTTCATTTGAATTTTTACTGTGCTTTCATTATTTAATGTGTTATATTTTGTGGACTAATTTCTATTGACATTTAAAAAACTATCTTTATCAAACTTATTTTTCTGCTGCTTTGTATGAAGAACTATTCATGGGTAATTGGCATTTTCTGTGCATGTTCATAGTGCCCATGATCTGATGTCTGTGGTATAAGCACATATATGTCCAAATGTACACACCCCATCCTCACTCTGTCACATACCTGCATGATTTCGTGCCAGAGCTTGCCATTTTCATGAGCCCCAAAGATTCTCTGGTCTCTGCTCCCCATAGGACTGGGGTTACAGACGTGTAACTACACGCAGCTGTTTACTGGGGAATTGAACTCAAGCAGCCTCAGGCTGCCTCAGGTCCTCATGCTTGGGTAGGAATTGCTCTGACTCTCTTAGCGAGCTCTCCAACCCTTGTAATTGCTTTTCATACACTAACTTGTTTGTTTAACATAATGATCAGTTAAGGTAAGTTATATCCATCATTTAGATGATGAAATTGAAGTGTAGAAAGATTGAGAAAAACAATAAAAATAAACTTTTCATGGCTGGGTATGGTGGCATACACCTTTAATCCCAGCACATGGAAGGCAGAGGTAGGAGGATCACCATGAGTTTGAGACCAACCTGAGACTACATAGTGAATTCTAGGTTGGCATGGGCTAGAGTGAAACCTTACCTTGAAAAGCAAAAAACAACAACAAAAGAAATAAATAAAAAATAAACTTTCCTAAGGTCTTCTAACAAGCAGGTGGCAGAGTATGGGTTCAAACCCACCCAGATATCCTACCTTCTGGGCCCACATGCTTAACCTGTGAATAACACTACCTAGGCCATTATGTATCATGTGCAATCTGAGATTCCCATTAACTTATTCAAGCACTAAAAATAGTGTCCTCGAAATTCATACTAATATGTAAGGGAGGAGAACATATCTGATTGTTCCTTTAAAAATTCCATGAGTTTTACTTTCCAGGAATAAATTGTCTCCAACTTCCTAACAGTTCCTAAAACTGTTATCTGCTGCGGCTTACTTTTTTGAAATGACTGCTGATCTGAGTACTTCCTTCCTTTCTTTAACAATGGCTGTTCTCAGTGTCCTGGGGTATTTCCTAAAACTACTCTGAGAAAAAGAAATTTAAAGTTAAAAGATTTTTACGGTGAATTACATATATGTTTTTTTAGAAATAGGCTAAAGGGGAGGAAAAATGTAAGTACTGATTAGATCAGTCACCTTATAGGTTATTATTTTTGCCCATGTTCATTGGTTTGGGGGGAATTGATGGTGACAAGCAAAGCCAACGTCATTGTACCGGAACTCTGAAGAACCGTACAGCTGATGTGTCCACCACAGCTTTCAAGACCATGAGAGAACACGGGAAGCAGTTCCATGTGTGCAACCCGCAAAGGTGTAGAAGGGTCTGACGAGGTCGCAAGGGAGGCTGTAGCACCTACCTACAGCTAGTAGGAAGAGGGGCTCATTGCCTCCCTCACCCTGAAGCACTCTGAGAAGAGAGCAGTCACAGGCACAAGATTCCTGTGGAGAGAGCTACTGGACAAAAGTCATAAACATTGATGGAAGGGAACACCAGCCTCACGGGGTTCTCTCAGTGTAGAACAAGGAGGAAACCTTTGATGTCTTTCTCTTCCTTCTCAGCTCTTGCTGTGATTTATGTTGGCCATGCTGCAGTTACCTTTCCATCTTTGGGAGGAACAATTTACAGATGATTAATATATGTAAGACAGGAAAAGTGCAAATCACCACTTTTTAAATAGGTCAGTAAATACTTTTCTGCTAAATCACAAATACAGTAAAAACTGATTGCTGCCCTAATCTATTAAAAATAAATACACTCTTTAAATAAAATGTTTGGTCATTATCAAGCAAGGATAACAGAACAGTCATAAAACTAAACTTATTATTTTATGAAACATGTATTCCTAGATTATTTGTAGGTCTATACACACTTCAGTAGAATAACACTTCTCATAAAAGGATAAATTGATAAAGTTTTTGCATTACCATTATTTTTGGTGTTCATTAAAAATTGTAACTTGAAATGACTTTCATAAATTTGCAATAGTTTTACAAAATTCCCAAAATATTAAATAATCATTTTATTTTTTTAAATCCAAGAAATCAAATCAATCAGCAGTACTTCCTTTTTGGCTATGATAATTTTACAAAACTTGCCATCCTACTAATGGTTTCTTGTCCTTTTCTTCTATTTTCATTTTTTTTTCTTTCCTTTCTTTCTTTTTCCCTACATAGGAAATAATTTCCTTAATAGGCATAATTACCATAATGGAAAAACTGATAAAATTATTATAACAAATCGTATTTGCTGGCACCTACTCTTATAGCCCCAATTTGCTTCTTCTGTTCCTATGCTATTCCTCACTTTTATCATCAATAGAATCAAGCTGTGAGGACTAGTAATGGAAAGAGCATTGGCTATTCTCTATAACACTTTGAGTCCTTATCTACAGTTTCTATTAACAATGCCCAATTTAATACTACTAGAATATCACTCTTCATGCATTCACTCACTACCAACCATTCATTCACTCATTATAAAGCACTTCTTCAGGCATAGGAGAGCAACATAACAGACATCTCACCTTTTACTCTCACTGCTGTTCATTGTTCCCTGAATGATCATCATGAACTGAGCATTTACAGATGACATTCACTGTGGCATATGTTTAGCAGAATTATCCATTCAGTTCTCACAACCTGATCTAGTGAATAGAGTGTAGTGTGCTTCATCTCTTTGCTCTAGTATTTAATGTCTCAATTCTATGGATGAGTTATTTAGCCTTCCTACACATCAATTTCTTTATGTATAAACTGATATAATAATGATCTTTTCTTTATCTGTAAACCATTGACCCTGGTAGAACCTGAAACAGAAATTCATGTATACATAAAATTAGTTGATGGATATAAAATGCTTAGAATAAGAATTGTCTCAATAAATCTGAGCCATGATTATAGTTGCTTTCTAGCCAATAAAAACAGTGATAGAAGACACAATAGTGAGAAGGAACATGAGGTATCTATCTTAGTCACTGTGGAATTCCCATAACTGGAACAGAACTTTACAGTGAATGAATGAGTGGTGGTCTTAAGTGACAATAATGACACAGACACTCAATGGCTGAGCCTGAGCTGACTCCAGGGATGTCTAGGTGAGATTTTAACTGTGCCAACAACCAAATTGCAACAAATTTCGTCCTCTTAAAGGAACCAAGATATCAAATAATACAAAAAGAGAAATTGTAGGCTGGAGGGATGGCTTAGTGGTTGAGGCATGTCCCTGCAAAGCCAAAGGACCCCCGTTTGATTCCTCAGGACCCACATATACCAGATGCACAAGGGGGTGCACGCATCTGGAGTTCATTTGCAGTGGCTGGAGGCCCTGGTGTGCCCATTCTCTCTCTCTTCCTCCCTCTCTCTGTCTCTCTCTCTCCCTCTCCCTCTCAAATAAATAAAAATAAAAAGAAGAAATTGTGCTTTGCACGAAGGCAAAGAAGCTTTTCTGCATACTGAGAGTGAAGAGAGACAGAAATTTTCAAATCAATTACTAAGAGGACAATGACTAACAGGAGAAAAATGTCAGAACATTTAGGGCTTATATAACAGAAATGAACAATAAGGTAGCAAACATTCTTTTACGTATTCTTTCCTTGACCCTCAGAACACAACACACATGGAGGGACTGAACAGTCAAAGCTTCACTTTGTCTTCTTGCCAGTTATGGCTGCCTGAACCCAGTCTTGAAGCATGTAAACAAAACTAACAGTTACACTTTAAATTAAGTGATGAAACTTCTTACTTCTTATCATTTGTGAGTTGACACTAAATGAAGATGAAACCATTTTAAAAAGTGAAAAGTGACTTCATTTCTAGAGACATATTTTTCCACATTATTTCCATAAAAAAAAATAACCTATGGGACTCTGAATGTGAGCTGCCTGTTTTCATCACAATGCCTCTATACTGTACAGCCCTCAAACTCAACAGAGGAAAGCTATGTCCAAAGGGGTTGGCAATCATGAAGCATGTATTTCCAGAGTACTTACATAGATATAATTTTATATTAAATATATAAAGATATATTTAAATAGGGAATTGAATAGAAGAAGAATAAAATATAGACAGTTTGTTCTCTGCCTGATAAAGCTGGCAGTGGGAAGAGATGCTTAAGCAACAGTGGTCCTCACTTGATAACATGGGTAGAAGAGATGAGATAGGAGGAGCATTTGAGTGATGCAATCCAGAACCAAATATGTCAGCCAGACACATGGGGCTTTTATCTGCAGCATTTCTGCTGGCATATGCTCACATAACAGTGCAGCTGGGTAATGCTGGGCTTTAACTTATGCATATCTGTGAGACAGAAGAATCTCTCAAAGAATGAAAAGAGACTTTATTCAAAAATGTACAGTGGAAAATTAATCCTCACAATGGGGTTTCTTCACAGAAAACCACTGGATTAACAGTATGTATTCCACCATACAAGGTTTTCTCAGTTTCCATTGGCTGACCTAAACAAGAGTAACAACTGATGCACCGTGCAAACAATAGCTGCTTGCTGTAGCACTAATTGAAGCAAAATCTACAGATAAACACCCCATGAAACATTTTTTAACAAAAGAATGAGACTATGACATCTTTGACTGTCATGTCACTGTCTGAGAACATTTCCATATAAGCTAACAACTCAGTCTTATTTGGAGCTACACAACCATGTGGCAGAAGTGGCCATAGTACAGGGAGGGAGACAAAACGCTTCTTGGACTAAATGAAGGAGATACTTTTTTTGTTTTTTAATTTAGGGATAAATATTAAGCTTAGAAAAATCATCTATTATAACTTTAAAAAGAAATGCTGGGTGAAGAACCCATGCACAAGATATGATCAATACAAAAAAAGGAAAAAACATCTATTCTATTATGAAGATAATGGCTTTACTTGGAATAGACAGAATCTCATTATTGGATTATTAGGTCAAATCAGATGGGAAAATCATTTAAAGTTTCTGCTAAAACTAAAACAGGCATATTTCATAGCCCAGAAATTTCACCTCTCAAGAAATATAGAACAGGGCTGGAGAGATGGCTTAGCTGTTAAGCGCTTGCCTGTGAAGCCTGTGAAGCCTAAGGACCCCAGTTCGAGGCTCGGTTCCCCAGGTCCCACGTTAGCCAGATGCACAAGGGGGAGCACGCGTCTGGAGTTCGTTTGCAGAGGCTGGAAGCCCTGGCTCACCCATTCTCTCTCTCCCTCTATCTGTCTTTCTCTCTGTGTCTGTCGCTCTCAAATAAATAAATAAAAAATTTTAAAAAAAAGAAATATAGAACAGACATGCATACAATGTCCATGACAGATGCATATAAGAATATTAATAGCACTATTTGTAGTAGAAAAATATAGGAAATAGTCCAAATACACACTCAAGAGGAGAATGGAAGATACAGTCAATGAAATTCTAAAGTTTATAAAGACTGAGCTTTTCTATCATACTGCTTAATGAATAAATGAGTGTTACATATATTATGTACAGTTCTACAATTATGTTGATGTGAGGTTAAAGCAAGACAAAGCTGATCTTTGGCATTGGGCGTTTGGATGTCATTCACCTTTGTAGTATTGTAAAGGTATGTGTCCTGATTTGAATGTAAAATGACCCTATTGCCCGCATGTGTTTGTGGCCACACCTCATTCTTAATCCAGATGGTGGAGCTTCTGTGAGGTAACAGCCTTACAGGAGGAGGCATCTCAATGGCAGTGTGTCTTGGAATTCTGTAGTCAAGTCCTCCTTGCCAGTGCTAGGCAGCTCATGTTTGCTGCATCCTTGCTGTGGACCTGTGAGGAAGTGAGCCATCTTCCTGACCATGCCATGCTTTCTCTGCCATGATGAGGTTCCCCCTCAAAAATGGCACACTTGCCGGGCGTGGTGGCGCACGCCTTTAATCCCAGCACTCGGGAAGCAGAGGTAGGAGGATCGCCGTGAGTTCGAGGCCACCCTGAGGCTACATAGTGAATTCCAGGTCAGCCTGAGCCACAGTGAGACCCTACCTCGAAAAACCAAAAAAAAAAAAAAAAAAGGCACACTTGAACATAGCTACAGACTAGTCTCAGAAACATATTTGTAGACAATGTGCAACATGAGCTGATTTACCTAG
Source organism: Jaculus jaculus (assembly GCF_020740685.1). Lineage (NCBI taxonomy): Eukaryota > Metazoa > Chordata > Mammalia > Rodentia > Dipodidae > Jaculus > Jaculus jaculus. The sequence goes on along the minus strand of NC_059107.1, from coordinate 123,573,099 downwards.
ATCGTTTGCCTGTCTGAGCTCTTCTAATGAGTTCTTACAGTTATTTTCATGATTCCAGATGTAGAAGAAAAAAGGTGATTAGACTGAGCTAGGTACTCTTTTTTTTTTTTTTTTTTTTTGAAACTTTTAGATAAGAGAAGACTGGTGTCTTCCTGATTGAAAGTAGCTTAAACACATAAGACACTGATAGGGCTACATAATGAAAAATCTCAATGTATACTTGGCTCCAGGGGGTAAGCCATTATCATTGGTAATATCTTCATCTCTGTTCTTTGGCCGTTCTTTCCTATCTATTGGCTTCCTTTGGCTTAGAAAATAATTCCTTGTTGGTGGCAAAGGACACTTGATTCTTAATTCATTGTTATAGTAGCCATTTTCCCAACCTCGCTACAAAGAGAACACATTTTTCCCATCAGCTTCCAAAACATTATCACGGGAATGACTCTCATTATACCTTGCTGAATCATTGGCTAAGCCATAAGACAATCCACTAAGCCTAAAAAATGGAGAGCTTTGGTGAGAACTGGGAGGTGTGGTCAGTCTCTCTCACACCATATGGACTAGCATGTTTCTTCGTTTTTATTTTCTTCCACGATGAAGAGATGTAGAGCTGGTAAAGCAGAAAAAGAAAGTGGGAAGGAGATTTAAAAGGCTGATACTTATCTTCATTTTACTTTCCAATTATCTCTCAGAATTTACACCAAACATCATTTTCTCCACCAAGATTTAACTTTAGACTTTTATATTTTGGAATAGCCAAACTAAATCTTGAACTTTTCACTTTCCCCTCTATATATCACTACTAGTCCTGCTGTCATGCCATTTACTGATCTGTATTGAAAATATCTGAAATAGCCGGGTGTGGTGTGCACACCTTTAATCCCAGCTCTGGGGAGGCAGTGGTAGGAGGATCACCAACAGTTCGAGGTCACCCTGAGATTACATAGTGAATTCCAGGTCAGCCTGGGCTAGAGAGAGACCCTACCTCAAAAAGAAAAAGAAAATACCTGAAATATCTCAAATATGAGCTGGGTGTGATGGTACACATATGTCATTCTACCACTAGGGATATCAAAGCAGGAGGATATTGAGATCAAGGCCAGATTGATCACCAAGTGAGACCCTGTCTCAAGAAAAAAAAAAGTCAAAACCTCAACTGTAAGAATGTGAAATGCTATAAAATATGTAGCCATCTTGCATATATACAACATTTTACACTTATTTTAGCACATAAATATTGATAATCTAGCTCAAGCATTAACTCAAGGAGTTAGTATAAATTGGACCATTATCTTCTGCTTAGATTATCTTCACAATTTCCACCACTTTAAAGGGAAAAGCATGCCACCCAGAGTTCAGTCTGGTCCAGCCCCTGCCACCCTCTGGTTGGTTCAGATTCTGCCATATGCTGTCTCTGCTACAGCCTTGCTGGCCTTCCTTCAGTTCTTCCTATAGCTGAGACAGCCTCCTACTCCACACCTCTCACATACGCCCTCGTCTTTGGCAATATCATTTGTTCTTATTTTATTACAGTTCTACTCTCCAAAGAAGCCTTGCCTGACCTCTTTGACCATATCGACCCACCCATTAGATTTCTTGCCAGTTTTCATACAGCTGTCCTGGGCATATCTCCTTGCTATGCCTTGAAACATATGGATTTAGTTGTTTGTTTTCAGGCTTACATGGCTATATTTTGCTGTAACCAATGCATCATGAACTCCAATAATTCAAGGACTGTGGGTAGCCGTGTTCATGGGGATATACCTAGCACTCAATATGTGAACATTACAATTATTTTGTATTGAATAAATCAATCAATATATTTATAGGTTGTTTTTATTATTTTTTTTAGGAAGAAGGAGTTTACTGAGCCTCATCTAGTCCAGGCTGGCCTTGAACTTTCTGTAGCTAATGATGGTTTTGGACTCCTGATCCTCTTGCTTCCATTCCCAATTTTTGAAATTTCAGGCATGTGCTACCATGCCCACCTATTTATTAGTTCTTCCAATTAAAAGCTAAAACCTCATTTTAGTATTTAAAAAATAAATTTTTTATATTAAAAATTAAGACATTTTAGATGCCCCTTGGTTTTCCAGGTCAAAGTGGAATAAGGTTAAGTAAAAAAAAAAAAATATTCATCAAATTCAGGATTTCACTTTTAGGGTAAGAAAAATTATAATTAAATAGTTACTAGCAGTTACTTCTTAACCGTTGGTTGTATGCATTTGGCCTTTGTTTTTCAAACCATGTGAGGGGAGACAATATGCTAAGTGATGTGCTGATCCTCTGCAGGCTCTCATCAGGGAATTTTTCACAATACAAAAATAAAAATTCATGCATAATGAGAATTCTAGACCTTGGCCACTGCTTAACACTAATTATATGCAGCATAATTGTCTGTTTGATAGCAGATGCTATATGCATCTTGGCATCAACATTATTGTTTATATATTACTGATTCTGCATGAAAAACATCTCTTCACTTTTTACCCTAGAGGACTCATTATCTCTCCAGAGGCACATGGAGATTTATATATAAAAATTGATAATCATCCTATTCGCAACATTAAAGATGTTGGCCAACTCCTTCTTTGGCAGATGTCCAATTTGCATAATTGCATTTGCCTTTCTAAATTTCCCCTGTAACTGCCTGCAGTTGAATAAGGTATCCCTTCACATTTGCATTTTGAAAGGCTTAATTGTGCTGCATAAAACAGCTGCCACCAGCTGCAGCCTTAGACCTGGCTGGTATTGGTGAATTGTGTGTCCAGGCGAATCACTGTGAGAGTTTTCTAATCAAAAGAATCTCAGTATTCATGAGTTTAGATGAGCAAAATGTTGAGATTTTGTGCAATGTCAGTAAAGCTGCAATTGGCATTCCTAAGGTAATTCCTACCATGCTACTCAATGGAGGTTAAGAGAACGTTAGGTAAGGTTTGCTTATTAAGGATTGTGTTTAGAATGGCATTGCACCTAACAGCCAGGGAATTGGGACATGAGTTTACTTTATTCCTTTTATATCCTTTGATGCAATGTTTCCTAATTAATATAAATAGCATTCAGAGGACTGGATGAGATAAGGGTTTCTCATATGCTTAGACCTACTATGTCAATAGTAGGAACCATACCTGGCCAGTAACACAGGATCAACTAAGGTCAGTGCACAAATCAAACCTCAGTCAGTCTCTTCCCTGGATAGGCTGAACTAACCACCTGTTAGACAGCCTAGAACAAGAGTTTTACACACTAAACTCTACATTGAATGGTGGCTAACAATTTTGTCTGATGTTCTATCTTAGGTGGTTTTTCATTAATTCAATAAATATGTATTAAGGTCATACTCGGTGCCAGTGCTGAACATTTAGAATACTAAAAAGTGACAGTGATTTTCTGTATTCAAGTTGATTACTACCAACAGTCAAATATCAGTCAAATAATCACAGGGGCATTTATATTTGCATTATATGTACTATAAAGAAATAATATGTACGTTATGAGAATTTGACCCATCACAAAGCTTAAGAAAGTCATCTGAAACAATGAGGCTTGGGGTGGGAACCCCAAATGTAAGAGCTAGCAAGCCAAAGAATAAGAGACAATGATTTCTACCCAAGAAAAGAGTTTTATGATAGCCTGGTCCCCTTAAAGAATCACTCTCATCTGTGCTAGAGTGGACCCTACCTCAAAACCCCTCCCTCCAAAAAAATTATCTGTTGGGGGCTGGAGGAAAGTATCAGCTGCTAAAGACACTTGGTTGCAATGGCAGATAGTTGGGTTCAACCCTCCATTACCCACAAAAAGCCAGATACATAAAGTGGCACATAGAGTTTGTTTGCAGTGGCAAGAGGCCCTGGAATGCCCATTCTCACACACACACTCTCTCTCTCTCCTTGCAAATAAATAAAAATAGTTTTAAAAAGAATCACCCCTCAAAAGTATTGGTTTCACTGGAATGCAAGTATTAATCAAATAGTCATCAAATTAGAGTAGTCATGGACACAAATAAAAGTCAAAACCATATAAGCTCTAGAAAGTTTTGTGCTGAAGAGATGGCTCACTGATTAAAAGCACTTGCTTTCAAAGCCAGCCAACATAGGTGCAATTCCCAAGCACCCACATAAAGACAGACACAAAAAGTAGTGCATGTGTCTAGTGTTTGTTTACAGTTGCAGGATAACCTGGAGCACCCATGCACGCGTACACACATACACACACACACAAATGGATGTTTTGGGGGTCTTTTTAGAAAAGAAAACCATATTATTTTCTATGTAAAACAACTATAAGAATGCACTGAAGGATTGGCAGGCATACATAGAAGGGACTAACTTACTCAGAATTGCATTTGAATGCATCTCTCTGGCTACCTGTATTAAACTGTAGAAAGCAGGAAGAGTAATTATGACAACCTCAAATAAGATAACTTTGCAAGAGTCCAAGCTATAGAAAATGATGGTGTGGGTTACAGTGGTGGCAGTAGAAAAAGAAAAGTGAATGCTATGACAGATATGTAGGAGGTAAATTTTGCATGATTTGTTGATTGATGTTGATCTTGAGATTGTTTAAGACATGTAAGTAAAGTCTTGAGGCCTGAACCAGACATGGTGGTGTACACCTTTAATTCCACCACTCAAGAGGCAGAGGTAGAAGGATTACTGTGAATTCAAGGGCAGCCTGGGACTACAGAGTAGGTTCCAAGACAGCCTGGGGTACAGTGAGACCCTACCTCAAAACAAAACAAAACAAACAAAAACGATCTTGAGGGCTGGGGAGATGGCTCAGCAGTTAAAGGCACTTGCTTACAAAGCTTATCATGCCAGGGCTAGAGGGATGGCTTAGTGGTTAAGTGCTTGCCTGTGAAGCCTAATGACCCTGGTTCAAGGCTCGATTCCCCAGGACCCACGTTAGCCAGATGCACAAGGGGCACAAACATCTGGAGTTTGTTTGCAGTGCTGGAGGCCCTGGCATGCCCATTCTCCCTCTCTCTCTCTATCTGCCTCTTTCTCTATCTGTTGCTCTCAAATAAATAAATAAATATTAAAAAAAGCTTAACATGCCACCTTAAATTCCCCAATGCCCACATAAAGACAGATGCACACAGTAGCATATGTGACTGGAGTTCATTTAAATTGGCTAGAGACTCTGGCATACCCATATTCATTATCTCTATCTCTATCTCTCTCTCCCTCCCTCCCTCTCTCACAAGTAAACAAATAAAAATATTTTAAAGATATTAAGATATTAAAAGAATAAATATATTGAATTGGCAGTTGGGTATAAGGGAATTCAGAAGTCTGGTATGAAAGTGTAAATTTGACAATTATCTGATTAGTTAACTGATGAAAATTGAGACATGGATATCAACATTTGTGATAAATTATAATACACATATAAATTAGAACAGAATACATACAGAGATGCACCTCAATGATCTCCCACCAACAAAAGATGTGATTCCCAGATTGATAGGTAATTAGATCCATGCACAGCCTTCTCTTTTCTGGGCACCCAGCCTTTGGAGAGTCACACGGCAGCACTGTAAAGGTCTAGACACTTCAATCCATCAGAGGTGACCCTAAGATTCAGAACACCTGCAATCCAAAGTTTCTAAGTTCAACTTCTTTCTTCTGTATAAACCTTCTTTCCACAAGCACTAATTTATAACAAACCTATTACAATTCATTCTTTGACACAATTAATCTAGAGAGCTTAATCTATCACAGAGTATAAAATGGAAAGAGGAAATTGTGTTTATCATCATGGAGAAAGAAAGACAAATCTACAAGTAACAGAGAAGGAAGTGCTATAAAACAAAAAGGAAAATGTGGATGCATGGTATCTTAGGAGCTAAAATAAATAGAACACACATTTTACAAATTAGAGTGGGCAAGAGTGCCAGGAACTCAGAGAACAATACTGGAAAAGGTCCATTGGATTTAGATCATGAGGGTCACTGGTGACTTTGACAAAGTTCTCACAGTTCTAAGACCAACTGCCAGCATGGAGAAGGTTTAGGAGTCAGAGGTAGAACATGCATTCACCAAATAATGAACGCTCTCTACAGGTTAGATTGAAGGAAGTGAGTCTCATGAAACTTTTTTTTTCTCTTCTTCTTCTTTTATTTTAATGATAGAAGAAGAGTGAAAAGGCTCCTGTGACTGAAAATAACCCAAATGAGGAGGATGTCTTACAGAAATAGCAGAGTGGTGGACTACCAAGCATGAAGAATTGATAATGTAATGAGAAGACATGATGGGGTGGGATCAAAAACACATGTGGAGAGATCGGCCTTAATTGAGAAGGATGGATAGGCATGTCCTAAAATAGAAGGTAGGAAGAACATGGATACAGATGGAATGGTATGGATTTGGTAGCAAGAAACTGAGGGAGTTCCCATCTGATGCCTTCTATTTTCTTCAAGAAGTAGGAGGTAAATTCATCTGTTCAGAATGAGGAGGAGTTAAGAAAAATAGAGGTTTGGTTAGAATGTAGAATTTAAAAACACAGTTGTTGCAGAGAGGAGGAGATTTGCCAGGGAAACATGAAGATATTATCAAGCCTGACAAGCCCAGTACATTGTGACCAATCTGCTCTGCTGGGTGACTTTTGTGGCTATGCCAGGCTGTTCCAGATAAAGGCAAAGGAAAGGCAGATAAATACATTTATCCAGAGGGGAGCATTTGTCAATTGAAAAAACAAAATCAGGGAAGTGGACAAGGGAGTGGAGAGTATCTGTGAGTGTTCCTCATACGATAAACCATGGGACTGAAACTAGCTAAAGAAAAAATGAAGAATAGGGCTGGAGAGATGGCTTAGCGGTTAAGCGCTTGCCTGTGAAGCCTAAGGACCCCGGTTCGAGGTTTGGTTCCCCAGGTCCCACGTTAGCCAGATGCACAAGGGGTCGCACGAGTCTGGAGTTCGTTTGCAGAGGCTGGAAGCCCTGGCGCGCCCACTCTCTCTCTCCCTTTATCTGTATTTCTCTCTGTGTCTGTCACTCTCAAATAAATAAATTTAAAAAAAAGAAAAAATGAAGAATAATGAAAGGCAGGTGTGGATACATGCAATGTTCTGCATTTCTCTCTCTCTCTTTATGTGTGTGTATGAGTATACACATGTGCACATGTGTGTGGAGGCTGAGACAACTGCAGATATCACTCCTTGGACACTGTCCACCTTTTCTGAGTCAGGACCTCTCATTGGCCTGGAACTGGACAGGTAAGCTAGAATGGTTAACCAGTAAGTCACAAGTATCCATCTGTCTCCACTTCCCTAGCAATGGGATGACAACAAACACACACCACAATACCCCCTTCTTAAAAAATGGATTCAGGGGATTGAAGTAAAGTTTTCATGCTTGCAAGGCAAAGATTCTACCAGCTGAGTCATCTCTCCAACCTGAGAAATTCTACATTTGTAACAAGTTTCTAGGCAATCTTGCTGTTTAAATGTTAAAGTTAGTGAAACAAAGAATTCGATTCTCAAATAAGATCAAAAGTAGTTTTGAGGAGCAAAGGAGCAAGACAGGGCAAAGGAGCAGAGAAATGATAGGCACGAAGGACAGAGGAGAGAGAGGGATGCTGTTGGGTCCCCAGTGCACATGGCTGAATTCTGCACAGTGGTGAAAACATTTCACTAAGCATGCTGTCCAGCACCTTCACCACTATCCTCAGCACAGGAAGCTGCCTGAGTGACTCTGTCCTGGTGACCTGAGCAAGTCTAACAAAAGGAAAGGTCTTTCCCGTCCTAGTTAGCAAGATTGTGGTTTAGTAAGAAGAGCAATGATCTACACTACTCACTCTAGGGACACAGGAACAGCTGCATTCATTTTTAAAGATAAGTGTTTCAATGTTATAATTTCAATATAAACTTCCAGCACATTCCAGAAGTTCCAAAAAATAGGGCAGGCCAATCTGAAGGGGCTTTAAGCATATGAGAATAAAGCAGAGAAATAGATACTGTGAAGACTTCTAGAAAAAAAAAGTGATTTTAGAGAAATGCAAGTCTATGTGGCTCAAAAAGGTATTATGTCCATACAAGAGTCATGCAGGAGATACAGGGGAGTCAAAAGCCTGTCCATTTCTATAAGCCAAACTTTTTCAAGATATTTTAATCTGAGGGTTAGGGAGATGGATCAGAAGATAAGAGTACTTGCTGTGTAAGCATGAAGGCATGTGTTCAAACCCCACCATCCACATAAAAAGCTGGTCATGCACAGTCTCTGATGGTAACCAACTATTCTCTGATTGGATATGAGACCCACCCAATGGAACAGAATTCATATCTGGTGCTGGAAACTAAGCCAGAATCTCAAGGCCCAGAAACTCAAACTTCAGAGAGACACTCCCACTGCTCTTTGGAAGAGTGGGCTTAATCACCAAATATTCTCTCAAATAACTTTGCATACCCCTTTTTAACACAGCTGTTCTCACTCTTGGTTGGAGAATATGCTTTATTCTATAGATGGCAGAGAAAACAGAGGAGAACCAAGATCAATCGAAAAGACAAGAAGATAGACAACTGCCCACTACAAGATGTGCCACCTCTACTGCATCTGCCAGGGCCCAGGAGAACTTGCAGAGGAAGCTATGACATGAATGCTGCTCTTACTTCTAGACAATCAGCTCCAGGGCAATGTTGACAGACACAATGATCAATCAAAATCTATCAAAACAGAGGCTACAGAGAACTCAACATTAAATTGGACTACCAACAGGCCTGCCGTGGCCCAGGGAACATTGTGGAAGAGGGTGGAGGAAAGATTGTAAGAGCCACAGAGTAGGTAGGAATATTCTGAGGCATGGTCCCCTGCTACTGGATAGGGACTGCTTGAGATCTTCATGACCCCACAGTGACTATCATAACCCTGCTGAGGAGGACCCCCAAGTTAACAGAAGCACAGGTGAGAAAATAAGAGTATAAACTCTGTGTGTGTGTGTGTGTGTGTGTGTGTGTGTGTGTGTGTGTGTGTATATATATGTATATATATATATAATTTATTGAATAAACTTATATATTGCTCTAGTATAAATTATATATATTATATATATACACACACATATATGCATATATATAGAGAGAGAGAGAAGAAAAAAGCTGAGCATGGCTACTCATGCCTATACTCTAACACTGAGAGGGGGCAGATAGGGGAAGATTGCTGGCATTCCCTGGTGAGCCAATCTAATTGAAAAATGGAAAGTTCCAGGTTCAGTGAGACTCTGTCTCAAAAGAAATAGGTCAGAGGAGCAATAGAGGCTGGCATCTTCTTCTACCCCCCTCAGCATACACACAGGGTGTGTGCATCTGCACAAAGACACTTGCATACAACGTATGAACACATGCACCCTTCATACTATACATGCATCCAAAAAAGGATTTAATAATTTGATTTTTAGATCCTTAGATCAAATTTTGAATGAAGTCAACTTGTAGGTGTTATATTCAATAATAGCAAAATTTAAAATGATAAATAAAAACAGCGTTTGTAATTCATGTTGAAATGAAAGAGATATTTGTAACTTGATCCTAGGAGAAAACGAGATTGGGTTATTAAAGATCAGCAATATTTAATTTTGTTGTTAAGCTTTAATTGTACCTGATGTTTGATTTTCTTTAAATGTTACCCCATACAATGACTCTTTCCTGCAAATATGAAAGTTATGTATTTATTATGGAGAAAGAGTACCGAATTTAATGGGAAAGCAATGACAACTGAAGTGAAAGAACTACACTATTTCATAAATGCACTTTCAAAAATTAAAGTCTCTGGATCACAAAGATGCCACCTTACCAAGGCACAGGCATGTCATAAATAGTGTAATGTTTTCTAGCAGTGTGTTCAGAAAATAATAAGTATCATGTGGAAACGACCTCTGCAAACCTGACCTCTACTGAGATGACAACTAGCCCAAGCAGGAGGATGTTCTTGCCCCTCCGCCATAGCCTCTTGGCATGAAGCAGACTCAGGGACAAATACAGCCATGCTGGCAACATGACAAGCTAACCCAGCAAGGATAGGAGCACAAGGATTGCCCGATGCCCCATCCACCACACAAGTTAGAAAATACTATACCCCCCACACACTTTCAAACTCCATACGTCTTGTGGCAGAAGTAACTAGTATAAAGCAGCCTGTATGCTTCAAGAAGAATAAGAACATTTGAACATAGCTACAGACTATCCTGAGGAAAATATTCGTCGTCAATGTACAACAGCAGCTGATGTACCTAGATCCTTGTATCTTAGAAAATCTGATTCTCACAGCTATTCAGCCCCCTCTCAGAAGTGAAGCTTATCAGTATCATCAAGTGAGCCAACCCTGTCTTGATGAATGATATTTTTACCTTGATGCGAGAGAGCACACATCACACCCTTAGGATGGAGCTCGTCCCTGTGTAATGGCACCATTCCATATGGCAAGGCAACCCTTAGTATAAAATTTATATGACAATTTTATGGGGGGAAAAATCCTTAAGTGCAAATTATCACCTGAAAGGGAAAATTTTCAGGTTGTGTATGTTTGGAAGCCTTGCACCCATGAAGATGGAAGAAAATGTTTATGAATAAAAGCCTAGAAACCAGTTCCAAGGAGATGGTGACAGACACTATGGTCACTCAAACCTCATCGGAACAGAGATCCAGAGGCCACAGAGAAAGTAACACTAAATCAGATCACTATCTTGTCTGCAAAGGCTCAGGAAACATTGCAGAATAGGGGGGAAAATGATTAGAAGAGCCTCAGGGTGGGTGGGAAAAACCTGAGGCTCTGTCTTCCCCCTGTTTCCACCCTTCCACGGAGCCTTACTGCGGCCTTTTGGTCCCCACAGTGAATACCAATAACCTCACCGAGGAAGACCATCGGCAGAATTGGGCAAGGATGAGGGGGTATAAGATTACAACTTTTTTATATTAAAAAAACAATAAATTGAAAAAAAATCAAGTTCTCTCTCTCCTTCCTTTCTTTTCCACTCTCTCTGTCTCCCTCCCTTTCTTATATACTCTCTCCTTCCTTTCTTTTCCACTCTCTCTGTCTCCCTCCCTTTCTTATATACTGTCCAAAACAGGTCTGTGTTTTTGATTCCATGAGTTTTATTTTTAACCTTTTTAATAAATGACCTGATGCTTTGTCTCATCGTGTACTCCAAATAGGAATCACAAACTAAAATGCCTACAGAGGTTACACAGATGAAGCTGGGAGTGAGGTCATTGCTGTCAAGTTCAGGGAAGCATGCAGCAGGGAGGACTTGGCAGTTGGTGGAGACCATGGCCCGCCAGGGGGTCTGCTGTTTCCTTCCTCCAGGCAGTTGTCACAATCAGAAAATCAGGCCTCCTGTTGCCAGATGTTACCAATTTTCAAGATAAACCATAAATCTGAATTTTTATGTTCTGTCTCCTGGATTTTCAACTTGGCCACAATTCAAACACTGTTTGAAATATATGGGGTCTTCTAATCAAAGGAGTTTAGCGAGCTCATAAATTACCACACCCTCTCTGTTCTAAACACTCAACCATGATTGGAAATATATATATAAAAAAATAGAAGTATTATGACATTAGCTGGGTACAAAATGAAGATAAGCATCTCCACAAACCAGAAACAGAACAGATAGCCAATTCCATGAGCAAGAGGTGAGTGGCTAGAACCAGGCAGCCTGCCTGAAGCTGCAGATGGGCTGGAACTTCTATAAACATGCACAAGGCTTAAAACAACAATTTACTTACTGCTTAGGACTGTGGTTTATTAGGGGATGTTGGACTTGAGAAAGCAAAAGAAAAGAAATAGTTTTAAGACCAGGAACTAAGCCAAAGATCTTTTAGCTCCCTAAATATACATACACTAGGTTCATATATGGATCAGGTGTCCCAAAACAATTTTGCAGGTTGTATACATACTATTTACCAAACCTATATGATATTTGAATCATACGAACATTTACTTATCTATCCTTTTACTCAAAAAATGTGTTTTGGGCTGGAGAGATGGCTTAGCAGTTAAGTGCTTGCCTGTGAAGCCTAAGAACCCCAGTTCGAGGCTCGATTCCCCAGGACCCACATTAGCCAGATGCACAGGGGGGCACATGCATCTGGAGTTCGTGCAGTGGCTGGAGGCCCTGATGCACCCATTCTCTCTCTCTATCTATCTGCCTCTTTCTTGCTGTCTGTAGTTCTCAAATAAATAAAAATAACAAAAAAAATTATGTATTTTGTGTCTCCACTAAACATCTTGGCAGCATGTAAGGTACTAGGGGAGAATGGGTAATGAAAATAAATCTGCATTCTAATTAGTTCACCTTTACCTGAGAGGAAGGGGTCAGAGTTAGAAACCGGTCACAAGTAGAGGATAGAATCACATGTCAGAGAATAAAAGTTCTAGAAAGACAAGGAAAATAAAAGCATCAAAATGAGAAGTGTATTAATTTAAAAGAAATCAGAAAAGACCCTGTGACTTTTTCTTAACTCAGAATTTTGCTGTATAAACACATTACATATTGGTTATATGTTCCCATCAAGTTATACTTCTATGTTCCCTCTCTCCCACTTCCATTTCCCTGAGGCTCCTCCTCAGTAGAGTTATCAGTATTCACTGGGGGTCATGTATGTGCCAGTTAGTTTGTGGTGGGAATAATCCCTCAGAATATACCTTCCCACCCTATGGCTCTTACATTCTTTCTGCCTTCTCTTCTATATGTTCCCTGAGACTTAGAGGGCTTGTTTAAGCCTGCTTTAGTGTTGAGCTCTTAGCAGCCTCTGAATTTCTCCTTTGACGAGTTCTGAGTCTTCTCAGTATCTACCACCCATCTCCTTAGAGGAAGTTATCAGGCTGTCAGTGAGAGCAGCATTCATATGTAATACACTGCTTCCTCTGCAGTGTATTCTGGGTGATGCAAGATGTGACAGAGATGACTCATCTAGTGCTAGGCAGTCAGCCATCTTTTCCTGTGATGAGTTTTGGGTCTCACCAGTATTCACTGCCATTGATACCCAGTGACATTTAAGAGAGCCAGCCAGCTATAAGCTGGGTATGGTGGCACATGCCTTCAAATCCCAGATTTTGGGAGGCAGAGGTAGGAAGATCACCGTAAGTTTGAGGCCAACCTGAGACTATATAGTGAATTCCAGGTCATCCTGAGCTAGAGCAAAACCCTACCTCAAAAAGAGAAAGAACGAGAGATGTATATAATTTTGTGGAGGACAAGTGTCCCATACAGATGGTGCAGAAATATCAAAGGCTTTACGGCAGAAGGGTGCATGGTGGCTTGAAAGAAGAATAGCTAGGAGAGTTGTGTGTCAAGAAAGTAGTGAGGAAGAAGTATAAGGACAAAAGCTGGAATTGTAGCAGAAGGACAGATTGTGTGGAGCCTTCTAGGCTTTTTTCTTTTCTTTTTAATTGGCAGATAAAATTGTGTGAGATATATATATATATATATATATATGCACACACACATTACAAAATGGCAGCATCTAACATATTAACAAAGGTATTATCTCACAGTCACCATTTTTGTGGTGAGCACAATTAGTATGAACTCTTCTAGCATATGCCAAAAGGAAAATATATCACTATAAGACATGATCCCTGTGTTGTACAATGGAATTCTTTAATTTATTTCTCCTATATAATTGTATATTTGTTTTAGGTTTCATCAGGTTGTATGTCATACAAATTTCCATCATCATGCCCCACCCCATCATAGCCTTTCCACTTTCACACATTGTTCTCTTTGTGCCCACTCCTGTTCCCCTTCTCATTACCCCTTGTTCCTCTCTCGTGGTCTCCTATCTCAGTTCATAATTTATACTATACACCTGCACATCTCCTTATTTACTTATGTGCAAACATCAAAAACATCAGATCTTGGGCTGAAGAGATGGCTTAGTGGTTAAGGTGTTTGCCTGCAAAGCCAAAGGATCCTGGTTTGACTCTCCAGGACCCACATAAGCCAGACGCACAAGGGGACGCAAGCATCTGGAGTTTGTTTGAAGTGGCTGAAGGCCCTGGCATGCCCATTCTCTCTCTCTCTCTCATAAGTAAATATGTAAATAAAATATATATTTTTTAAAACTTCAGATCCAGGGGGCTTGAGAGATGACTTAGTGGTTAAGGCATTTGCCTGCAAAGCCAAAGGACCTAGGTGTGATTTCTCAGAGCCCATGTAAGCCACATGCATCTGGCATTCATTTGCAGTGGCTGGAATTGACATGCCCATTCTCTTTCTCTGCCTTTTTCTCTCTCAAAAATAAATAAAGATAAAATATATTTTTTAAAAATTCAGATCCACATAGGAGAAAGGACATGTAACCTTTAGTTTACTGGGCCTATGTTACCTCTTTGCATAATTTTTCTAATTTTATGAATTTCCTTCAAATTTTATAACTTCATTTTCTCGTGTGTGTGTGTGTGTGTGTGTGTGTGTGTGTACATATACCACAATTTCATTATCCATCATTAATAGACATCTAAATGGATTCCATGCCTTACCTATTGTGAATAGAAATCAATAAACATGATGTGCAAGTATCTCTGTGGTAGGATATAGAGCACTTTGGATATACGCTTAGGAGTGGTATGGCTAGGTAATATGGTAGTTCAATTTGTAACTCTGTTTTGTTTTGTTTTGTTTTGTTTTGTTTTGTTTTGTTTTGTTTTGTTTTGTTTGCACTTGCATATGGAAGCTATAGGAGTACCCCAGAACCTCTTATCTACAAATAAATGCCAGATATATGGACTACTTTTTCAATCTGACAAATTAACCTAGGCCAGCAGTCTTTGCTAGCAAGTGCCTTTAAGCTGCTGAGCCATGTCCCCAGCCCAATGTTTAGCTTTCTGAGGAACCTCCACACCAACTTCCACAGTGATTGTACCAGTTTACACTACAGCCAGCAATGAATAAGAGCTCACCTTTCCCCACAATGTCACCAGCATTTGTTGTTATATGAGTCAGTGTTTCTAGAGGAACAGAACTGATAGAATGAATTATATTAAAAGGGAATTTACTGAATTAGCTTACAGGAGTCAAACAATAGCAGTTTGCAGGCCTGAGAGTCAAGGAACCTGGTAGCTGCTCAGTCACTGTGGCTGGATGCCTCAGCAGTCCCAAGCCAGCACTGTAGGCCTGGAGGCTTCCTGGAGAGACAATTCTTCATTCAGTCTATGGTGGTCTTCACGCCACACTGGAAAGCAGCAAGCAGCCCTGGCAGCCAGCTGAGAGGAAGGGATACTTTTCTTCCCAAAGCTTCCTTAGATGAAGCCCTCCCACCTCACCCTCCCACCCACTCTGGGGGAAGGACTCATCCTGCGGGAAGAATTCCTCCTTTAGTTAATCCTTCCTGGAAACAACTTCAGAGACCCACTTGTGAGGAACGTCTGTGGATTCCTAAACAGACCAAGTTGACATAAAACTTAGCCATCGCAGTTGTAATTAGTTTTCCTGATGATCTCCATTCCAACTGAGGTGAGATAAAATATCAAAGTAGTCTTAATTTGCTAATTTTGTTCTTTGACCAACAACTCCTCCAACCTACCACACACCCCCAACTTCCCCACCTCTGGTGACCATCATTCTACTCTCTGTTTCTATGATTGACTTTTCTTTATAGCCTTGGCTTCACTCCCAGTGATGTCAGAGGCAACTGTGGGGATTTGAGGAGAGGAGAAGCACATGTAACTTATACAGAAAAGAAATCACAGCCATGCATGGTGGCACACGCCTTTAATCCCAGCACTAGGGAGGCAGAGGTAGGAGGGTTACTGAGAGTTCGAGGCAACACTGAGACTACATAGTGAATTCCATGTTAGCCTGGCCTGGGCTAGGGTGAGACTCTACATCAAAAAATCAAAACCAAGGAAATCACAGTGGCAGCCTTCCTCAATAAAACCTGGAGTGAAAGTTCAGGAGTATGACAACAAGCAGGGACATAAGTTAACTGCCTCTGCAAGTAACCAAAATCAGACATGAGGGCAGATAAGGCAGAGATGAGAAAACGTCATTACAGCCTGAATACAAGCTGAAGAGGAAAGTAAGAGGATTTTGTTGAATCTAGTAGACAAGTTGGAGTCAAAAATCACTCTAGATATTTTGGCTTTCATAGAAGAATGAGAATAATACCTTAAAAGATTGGAATGGGTATGAAGATTTGGAAGTTAGGTAAGAATCAGAGTTGAAGATTTTGGGGCATGTTAAACTTGGAGTACATAGAAGATATTCCTGTGGAAATTTCTACCAGAAATGCCAAAGGAGAGGAACAGGTTGTAGATAAAGATGTAAGAGCAATCAGTAGAATAATGTAATTTAAATCCATGAGACTTAGATGAGATCAAAATAAGAGAGTGCGTCAGGCTGGAGAGATGGCTTAGCTGTTAAGCACTTGACTGTGAAGCCTAAGGGCCCCGGTTCGAGGCTGAATTCCCCAGGACCCATGTTAGCCAAATGCACAAGGGGGCACAAGCATCTGGAGTTCATTTGCAGTGGCTGGAAGCCCTGGTGCGTCCATTCTCCCTTCCTTCCCCCCTCCCTCTTTCTCTGTCTGTCACTCTCAAATAAATAAATAATAAACAATTTTTTTTTAAATAAGAGAATGCATAGACTAATGAGTCAGTCTAAGCAAACTCCAATTGTGTGATCTGAGAAGGACTCACAAAGTGTCTATTTAAGTAGTGTGGCAAAAACTAAGGAATAATGCACTGTCCCTAAAGCAACTACCCCATAGGGGACAAGGCAGGAATTAATTACTGGTGTGTAACAGGAAGTGGTTAAATTGAGAGTTCCCTTTGACTAGAGTTAAAAAGTTTAGCCAGTGGAAGCAACCCACTGGAAAGTAGGCCAGAGGAGTATACAACCTACCTTAAGCTTCGTCCAACTTCCAACAAGAAGTCAGTGACAAAGGAACCTGCCAATAAGTTGTTTCTAGATTGTATGTTGGTACACACATCATGAAAGTGATGGACAGAAACAAAAGAGAAAGAGGTAATAGAAGATACCAAGCTAAACAGAAAAAGAAGAAAAAGACCAAGAAATGTGCACTTTCTCTCCACCCTTTCTGACTCTTTCTTTCTCTCTGTCTCCATCTTTCCTATTTCATCATTATCTTCTCTTTACATAGGATAAGTTCATACTCTTTTTCAAGTATAGATTCCTTTGATGATTAGTTTTTAGAAACAAGCCCCAGATGTGCTCTCTTAAGTTCTTTAATTGGATACCTACTACTTGAACTTTTTACCTATAATCTTGAATTTACAGATGTACTTTCTGTAATAAAAGATGATCTCCTTTTCAGTGGTATGTATCATCACTGAGAGTTAACCATGTGAGGTCATTTAGTATAAATTTGATGTCATGTTTTTGTGTCACTATCCCATAAGTCACTCCTGGGTAAATGCCAGGAATCCCTTTGCTACATGAGCACTGGTTATGAGTAAATTCCTCAGTAGATTTTGCTATGAGGAGCAAGGTCATGTAGCAACAGCTGGTGGAGAATGGATAGCTGAAGAGGCAACTTCATAAGATATGGCTCTGTTTTTGAATATTCCCTGGAATTATTAAATCAATAGAAGGCATTGGTGATGACACAGGAGAGAGGAAAAGAATTGTCTAGATCTTTGGCCTTAGGTAGGCAAAAAGGAACAGGAAAAATACAAAGGTGGAACTGAACCTCAAAAGAAGAAGAAGAGATGGTGGCAATAAAAGTCAGATTATCTGGATTCTAACAATAGTGTAAGAAAAAAACATAAGGCACAAGCTCACTGATAAATGTATATGCAAATGCGTCATATCAAACATTAAGAAGCTAAATTCAACCATGCTTTCTTTTATTTGTCATTTTGAGGAAAATACTATTCACATATCACAAAATTCACCATGTTAAAGTTATAATGTTCATTTTTCATTTATTCACAAAGTTGTTCAGCCAATATAACATCTAGAACATTTTTATCAACCCAATAATGAATCCTTTATCCATTATCAGAGACTTCCACACAATATTTCTAACCCAGAAAACTTTGATCAACTTCCTGTTTTGCCTCTTTAGGAAAACTAATACAAATAGAACATGAAAATGTGTTTATAGCCGGGCGTGGTGGCACATGCCTTTAATCCCAGCACTCGGGAGGCAGAGGTAGGAGGACTGCCATGAGTTCAAGGCCACCCTGAGATGCCAGAGTTAATTCCAGGTCAGCCTGGACCAGAGTGAGACCCTACCTCAAAAAAACAAAAAAAAAAAAATGTGTTTATAAGTCTTGAAATTTTTGGTAACTTTATTCCTAACTATCTTATTTCTGGTATTACTATAAATTTAATTATTTCTCTAACTCCCTTTTTGATTATTTATTGATAGTGTGCAGAAATACAATTGATTTTATATTGGTACACTAATTGATCTTGTACTCTTCAACTTTGGTTAATTTGCTACTTATTAACTCTAAGAGTTTGTTTTATAGATTCCTTACGATTTGTATCTATAATGTCTTGTTATCTTATATATAATTTTAATTCTTCCATACTAATTTACATTCTTTTAATTTCTCCTTTTGGCATGACTGTCCTGGCTAGAACCTCTGATACAATATTGAGTAGAAATGAACTATAAGTTTTTTAAGCTCATAATTATGTATGGCTTACTTCAAGAATTCAAAAGCTATACAATATCAATTAAAGTAATATATTGAAAAATTGAAATGGTTTTACATCAGGAACAAAACACATATCATGCATGCTATATGCCAAATAAATTTTCAAGCATTTTACAAGTATTGGCTCACTGAATCTTTACCAAAACCCTCTGATAGTGGTGTGGCCATACCCATATTGCATGTAAGGAAATTGACAGAAATTATTTTTACATTGTAGCAATGCATAAGTGTCAGAGGTGGATGTAAATCCAGCCAGACTGGTCTCTCCTGTATCTCAACTATTTAGAGTGCTGGCCAGGCATGGTGGCATACACCTGTAGTTTCTGCAGCTGGAGTCTGAACTCATGAGGCTAGCACTTGCCAAAAAAAAAAAAAAAAAAAAAAAAAAACAGCAACCTCATCTCAAACAATAATGACAGCTCAAACACATATATAAGTATAAAGTTACCATAAACTGCCGTGATGAAATTTGTAAGTCATTCCATTACATGTCAGGAGAAAGACCAGGATGCCAGCTACTCCCATTTCTATTGAAAAATACACTTTAATGTAGTTTTAGAAACACAAGCCAAAAGTAGAAAATATTATTGTGCCAGACGCACAAGGTAGCACATGTATCTGGAAGTTATTTGCAGTGCCAGGAGACCCTGCTACACCCATTCATTCATTGATTCTCTCTCTCTCTCTCTCTCTCTCTCTCTCTCTCTCTCTCTCTCAAAATAAATAAATAAACAAATATTTTTTAAAATTAGTTTTATTTATTTATTTGAGAGCGACAGACAGAGAGAGAAAGAGGGTGATAGAGAGAATGGGCATGACAGAGCCTCCAGCCACTGCAAATCAACTCCAGACGTGTGCGCCCCCTTTGTGCATCTGGCTAACGTGGGTCCTGGGGAATAGAGCCTCGAACCAGGGCCCTTAGGCTTCACAGGCAAAAGCTTAACCGCTAAGCCATCTCTCCAGCCCTAAACAAATATTTTTAAAAGATTATTCCTAGGTACCCACAGTAATCCACTAGATAATATAACATTAAAAATAGTATAATATTATATGTCTAGTACTAAATTACAAATATACAATGGGAAATAAAGTGATAGAAGAAAGTAAAATATAAGAGCTATAGTATGCAGTTTATGAAAAGAATTCAGGAGGAAAAAAGTGGCCATGGGCTGGAGAGATGGCTTAGCAGGTAAGGCATATGCTTGCAAAGCCAAAGGACCTAGGTTCAATTCCCCAGAACCCTCATAAGCCAAATACACAAAGTGACACATGTGTCTGGAGTTCATTTACAGTGGCTGAAGGCCTTGGCACACCAATTCTCTCCCTCTCCCCCCCCCCCCTTCCCTCTATCCCTCTACCTCACACTCTTTCTCTTTCTTTTTCTCAAATAAAATAAAATAAATAAATAATTAAAAATTAAATAAAATGAAATAAGTGGCCAATTGAAAGACTCAAGCATGTTCTCCATAGAAAGTCTGTGAGCAAGGATGTGGCAAAATTAAACCCAAGAACATTCAATCAAATGCATGCAGTCTAAAGAGCCTAGAAAACGTGCTGGAGATACCTATCCATGTGGGGACCATGTGGGGATTTGTATAACCAACCATGCTTGGTAAAGAACTCAAAGGTCCAAATAAAAGGAAATCAGGGTTTTATTTTGTTTGACACTGAGGATCGAACCCAGGACTTCATGCATGCTAGGCAAGCACTCTTACCACTGAGCTACACACCCAGCTTAGAACTCATTATTTTATATATTTTGTTCTTTATTTGACAGAGAAAGATAGGGGAAAGAGAGAGAATGGGTGTGCCAGGGCCTCAAGCCACTGCAAACAAACTCCAGATGCTCCCTTGTGCATCTAGCTAACGTGGGTCCTGGAGAATTGAACCTGGGTCCTTTGGCTTTGCAGGCAAATGCCTTAACCACTAAGCTGTCCCTCCACCCCAGAAATCATTATTTTAAATTTGACTATTGTTCTTGTACAGTGAAACTGAAAATCAAACAAATAAAAACACCACAATGGTGCTATTGGTCAGGCTAACTCTTGTACTTTCAATCTGAGGTCAAATGATGGAATTTTGAGTCATCCAATGGCCCAAGTAATGAGAAGATCTTGTATTTAATGACTAGTTTTAGCATTAAGGAAAGAAGACTAAAAATAAGACAAAGATGGAATGCGCATGGGCCAATTTCATCAAATTGTAATGAAACCATGGTGATAAGGGACAGTAGCTCTAAGGGTTATCTGAGAATGAAGAGGATCTTAACATAAAGTTTGGATGTTCATATGGCTATGTAGAAAGTTTAAATACCCTACTTTGACCAAGGATAATGAATATATTCCTACACGTATCTTTTCAACTTCTCTGTAGCATTTTTTTATTCATCAAATATTTCCTAAGCACCTGCTACATATCAGGCACTGTGTTCAGTCCAAAGAATTTGGCAGAGAACAAGGCAGATGCACAACCTGTCATCTCTAGATTTATACTCCTGCCTGAGGTCCGCATGCTTGCAAATTCCTCTTGGGCTTCCAAGACACCTCTCTCTGGAATTTCCCCTGCATCCCTCATCACTCTATCTCCTTCACTGGCTTTTTTTTTCTTTTGTCCTCAACAAACACTGGTGACTTCCAGTGCTCTACTTTCTTCTCTCCAATGAATATTCTTACTTTTTTTCCCAATTACTTTAATTTTTTTACTTCACTTATAGCAAAATCATATATAGACACATGATCAAGATTACATAAGTACATGGCAACAGAGATAGGAGATAAATGAAGATTACTATGTTCCAAACATTGTTCCAGCCATTTTATAGGTATCATGGATTCATCATGACAATCATTTGAGGTAGACACTGTCCATTGTTCCATTGACTACATGAGGACACCAAGTTACAACCTTGTTGAGAAAGTGGCAGACATAGAGTATAACCAAAGCCAGCCATGACCTAAACAACTATCCTTTGCCCATTACCAGAATTTCATCCTTTTGTGTACAACATGTTAATAGAAATGCTGATCAAATTAAGTATAAAAGGAACATACCTCAGCACTGTATAGAATAGTGTGAGAAATGGAAACAACCAAAATGTTGAACAACAGATGGATGAATAAATAAAATCTGGCACCTATATGAGATACAATATTACTAAACCATAAAAAGAATGAAATCCTGTCATTTGTGACAACATGGATGAACTGAAGATCAT
The DNA here is from genome assembly GCF_020740685.1 of Jaculus jaculus. Classification (NCBI taxonomy): domain Eukaryota; kingdom Metazoa; phylum Chordata; class Mammalia; order Rodentia; family Dipodidae; genus Jaculus; species Jaculus jaculus. Next base: position 123,551,260 of record NC_059107.1, on the reverse strand, counting down.
TATGTTAAGTGAAATAAGCCAGCCACAGAATAAAAATATATCATGGTCTCCTTCCTAGATACTGAGAGGAAAATGGTGGCTACTACAGGCTGTTCATCTGGCTTTAACTGCTGAGCCATCTCCCAGCCCATCTGGCACTTCTTAAGTGTGATAAATTCTCAGACTCTTGGGTTGGGAAGATAGTTCAATCTATAAAGTACTTGCCTTACAGGCATAAGGACATGAGTTCTATCCCTAGAACCCACATTTTACCAAAACAAAATAATAATAATAATAAATAGCTGTTGTGACATACACTTGTAATCCTAGTGCTGGGGAGACTCATGGATTCTTGAGGCTCCCTGGCCAGCCATTCTAGCCTACTGACATATTTGAGACCCTGTCTCCAAAAAGGTGGATAACACCCACCTGAGAAACAATACCCAAGGTCACCCTCTGGCTTCCACATGCATTGGCACCCGCACACCTCTGAACATGCATACCCCCACACAAAACACCTCAGGCTTTTCACAGTGTTTGGGAAATAAGGAATATGAGCAAGCTTGAATTTAATTAAATGAAGTAATCATGTGAGGCAATCCTAGAACACAGACTAAAGTGATTAGGCTAGAGATAGTCTAAATAGGACTGCTATTTACAGATACAGGCATCTACTGAAAGTGTTTTAGCACAATTATGACATGAGGAAAAGTATTTCCTTACTAAAAAGCAGTCAGGGGGCATATCACCTGCCAATGCAGAGGTGAAACTAGACTAATAATACATTGACCTAAGTGTTCTACTTAGTACCTGAGTAACAGTTATAACAATCACTAACATGCATGTCACTTGTGATAGGAATAGTTATGGCTATATTAAGTCATTAAGGAGACAGAAAGATAAGTGGACTTATCTTCATTCAGGTGACAGTTACAGAATTCTACTCGCTGGTGGTTTTAGCATCAGATATCTATTGTTGATGCTTCTGGAGGCTGAGAAGTCCACTATTAAGGTGCTGGTGGATTCCTTGTCTACCGAGTGCATTCTTCCTGGTATGCAGATGGCTTCTCCTTCCTCCTTATTTGTCAGAGAATGCAAACATTGGACTCTCTTCGTATGAGCACAATAATCCCTTCACTGGGGCTCTATGGCTTCCTCTATACCTAATTACCTCCCCCAAACCCCATCTCCTACTACTACTCCACTGGGGATTAGAACTTTCACATGTGAAACCTGAGAGGACAAGTTATACAATTACAATCACAATATTTTGCAAATAATAACTGAGTCACCTGAAGATTGAGTTGCTTGCTAAATAACACACACACAAAAAGTCAAAGTAAATGACATAGGTTGGAATTGACTATAGGAAGTCTTTCTCCCAGAATCTGAGGGGATTTTTGTAGGTGTATGTATGTTTGGTGTGGATGCCTATTTATATGTGTATATGGGTTCATGTGTGTACTGGTGAATATTCATGGGTGTGCACATGAATGTGGAGACCAAAAGTTGATGATACATATTTCTCTCCATCACTGTCCATTTTATTTATTGAGATAGGATTTCTCATTTGAGAACATAGCTCACAGACACAGCTAGTCTAGCTAGCAATGTGCCCCACGAATCCCCTACTTCTTTCTCCTGAGAGCCTACCTGGCATTTCCAGGGGTTCTGGGGATTGGAACTCTGGTCCTCACACTTGTGTAACAAGTGTCTTGCCCAGTGAGTCATCTCCCTTGCCATAAGACTATTTTCTAAACTATTACCCTATATTGTCTCTTTGGTTAGATGTATACTATCCTATACCTATTAAGTTACATATCTCAAGCCCAAAATCCAGTATGTGGTAATGCTAATGCTATTCTGCTAAATATAAAGACAGAGATTACATATTTAACTTGTTAGCATATTTTTGGTTCTTCTTAACTAATCTTTGTATGATTCTGATGTAATGGGATTTCTTTGGAGACTGTTGGAGAGAAGCCTGACTCAGATTTAAGTGGGACAGACAGTCATTTTCCTCATGACCAAAATAGGAAACTGAGGTAATCACAGCCTACACAACATAAATACTTACCTTAATTACTTACCTTAAGACACTGACTGAATGAGACAGGGACCTGACTCAAAGTTCAAAGTCAACAGCAACTGAAACCTTGCACTTGAGTCATTCCCTGACTCTGATTAATTTCTTTGAGCCATAAGGTGGTATGGTAGTATAACCAGGTCACTAGTCCAACCCTGGAATAGGCTGAACTTGGACACCATATGGGTACAAACAGCAAATCAGTAAACAATGACTGATAATGCCTGATCCAAATTGGAGAAGAGCTGTCCCTCCAAACAAAGTGGGCTATGAAGGGGAACAGGAACAAGATCACCCCAGCCCCAGTTATTATGTTTGACTGCCACACTTTATATTATAAATATATTTTGGAACATCACTGTGGTGGTTTGATTCAGGTGACCCCCATAAACTTGTTCTGAATGCTAGGTTCCCAGCCAATGGCGATTTGGGAATTAATGTCTCCTGGAGGGAGTGTACTGTTGGGGGTGGATTTATAGGTGTTATAGCCAGTTTCCCCATGACAGTGTTTGGCACACTCTCCTGTTCCTGTTGTCTACCTGATGTTGGCCAGGGGATGATGTCCAACCTCTGCTCATGCTGTAATTTTCCCCTGCAATTATGGAGCTTCCCCTCAAGCCTGTAAGCCTCTTTTCCCACAATCTGCTCTTGGTTGGGTGATTTCTACCAGCTATACGAAGCTGACTGCTACAGTAAAGTGGTACCAAGGACTGGGATTGTTGCTAGACACCTGACTGTGTGGCTTTGGCCTTTTGGAGCTGATTTTCAAGAGGAATGTGGAAGGATTTGAAACCTTGGCCTGAGAGATGCCTTGCAGTGCTATAAGTACAGCTTGATTGACTATTCTGGTCAGAATTGAAAGACCTGAATGTAGTAAGAACTATGGACTGTGAGGTTTGACTTATGGGGGTGAGAAAAAGCTTTGCGTGGACTGGACTAGCAGTTTATGTGAGAAGCTTGCTGTTATGCCCATGTCCTGAGAAGTTGTGCAGGATTGCTGTGAATAGCAATGAACTGGTGTGAGCAAAAGGATATGGCACAGAAAACAAATCCTTGGGTTAAATGCTACCCATTCAGCTGCATTTGAGAGATTACAACCTTTGAGATTGGGACAGATGACTTGCACTGGAGCAACAAGAAGAATGTAGACTCTTTTGAAGGTGTCTGGGTGCTTAAGGAGTGTCCTGTTCTTCAAAGTCTGCTCTATTCCCTCCTGGATTAACAAACCCTACCTGGTGTTGTAGAGTATAAGAAATGCAGGATAGAAAGGGTCATTGAGTTTGCAATGCAGTCTTGTGTTTTAGAAATGGCCATGGGTAGTATGTAGCAGGTTTATTGGATGCCTGCGTGGAGACCCTTATGGGGCCATGAGGATGAACTGTGGATTGCAGTAGAGACCCAGTGGAGATTCCAGGACCATGAGACATCTGCTAAGGAAAGCAGTCATCCCTGGATGATGTTTTCCAGGACTATGAGTAGCCTAGCTGGAGGGGCAGAATTGGAACTCCAGAGACTTTTTGCTCGTTAGAATTATTGGACTCGGAGACATGTCAGTGGCTAAAGTTGTTGGACTTGACACTACAGAGTGTGATGTTTGCCCTGGTTGTTTTAAATCTTGTATTAGTTGAATATTTCTTTGCTATGCCCAATGCCATCTTTTGCAGTGTGAATGTTTATTCTGTGCCATTCTGGGTTTTGGGTGGATATTTTGGTATTATGGCTCAGTTAAAAGATCTTGGATTATGGGGATGTTTGAACATCATTAAGAGTGATAGAAACTATGGAGACTTTTAAAGTTAGATGGATGCATTGAATTTTACATCATGTATGGTTTATCAGGTTAATGGGGATCATGGACGGAACGTGGTAGTTTGATTCATGTGTCCCCATAAACTTATGTATTTTGAACACTAGGTTACCAGCTGATGGAAATTTGGGAATTAATGCCTCCTAGAAGGAGTGTATTGTTAGGGGTAGATTTATGGATGTTATATCCAGTTTCCCCATGACAGTGTTTGGCACATTCTCCTGTTCCTATTGTCCACCTTATGTTGGCCAAGGGGTGATGTCCACCCTCTGCTCATGCCATCATTTTCCCCTGCCATTGTGGAGCTTCCCCTTAAGCCTGTAAACCAAAACAAGCCTCTTTTCCCCACAAGCTGCTCTTCGTTGGGTAATTTCTACCAGCAATACGAACTTGACTGCAACAAGAATACAATTCAATCTGTTATAAAACTTGTATTTTGACTTATGGGTAAGATGGCTGCATAGGAGTCACACCAAACCAGCCAAGAGAGGGATTTAATCAAAATCCCAGTAAAGTACACTTTTCTTCTAAAAAGTGAAGGTGTATAGGTTCTTGTCGGCCACAGCAGAGAAGCAGGATAGATCAAGGTCTACCAGAAAGGAGGAAACTGGCCAGAATCCTGTGGAGGCACTTGTGGCCTGTGCACCTCTGCATGTCTTCCCGGCCCAGTGCCCAGCTACAGGAGCAGAGACCAAACAAAGGAATTTTCCAACTTCATCTAACCTGAAGTGGAGACAGCAGAGATCACCTAAGGAGCTTCTGAAAGGGATATAGGTGGGGCCAGCTGAGCAGTTCCAGTACAACTCCAGGCTTCCTCCACTCTCCCATGTGCCAATGGACAGTACCATGAACCTCCAGAGAATGCATTCAGCCCCCTGCGGCAGGACATCCAACAGAGCTGATCAGGGCACAAGCTCCACAGCACAACATGGAAGGACAGACGTAGGCACTCAGCATTGGTGAGACTGAGAGCCACCCCAAAAGGTAACGAGGCCAGCTGACAAGAAAGCAGGTACATAGGCCTGCACTGGAAGTGCTAATATCCCTTTCTATGTCAGTCAGGGCAGTTTATGGGCTTTACCATTCTCAATTAAGCTGTATTTGGGGGTTGGCTAATTTTGCCTTTGATGTTTTCAGGTTCATAAGGCCTTTTTCATTTGCTTCTGTCATTATTGTGAGCAGGGTCTGATTCAGACCCAGGCTAACTTGGGACCCATTTCAGAATAGAAATCTCATCCTCCCAGCATACAGGATTGAGGGTGTAGGGCAAAACACACCCTTAGGGATTTGGGCTTTATAAGATTATCTGTTTGTTTCAATCCCCACATTTGCATACTCTGTGCTAGTTTTTTAAAAATTTTTGTTTATTTTTATTTATTTATTTGAGAGAGACAGAGGGAGAAAGAGGCAGAGAGAGAAAGAGAGGAGAGTGGGCACGCCAGGGCTTCTAGCCTCTGCAAGCGAACTCCAGACATGTGCGCCCCCTTGTGCATCTGGCTAACATGGGTCCTGGGGAATGGAGCCTTGAACCGGGGTCCTTAGGCTTCACAGACAAGCGCTTAACCGCTAGGCCATCTCTCCAGCCCAGTGCTGGTTTTTATTGAATGTGTGTTGTTCAGTTGAATCTTAGAATTTGCCAGTAAATTGCTGTACCCAGCCTACTAAAATATTTGAATTCCAGGCAAATTCAATATCTAGGATTACTTCTGCAGTTGGACTGGAGTACAAGAGCTACACTTGGCACCGTAAACCCCTACTCTGAAGGTACAAAAAGTTGTATTTCCAAGTCTAATAGCACCACAGATAATTAGAAAACCCAAGCCTCAAATCAACCCTATATGCAAGATTGCTACATTATAATACAAGAATCACAAAGAATCAAGACAATACAACCCCTCCAAAAATTATAAATCCATCAGAAATGGCCCCCAATAAGACTATTCTAGATGAAATTGCTTGTCAAAGATTTCAAAAAAAATAATTTTATCTATGTTCAAAGGAATCAAAGAAGAAAACAAAGGAATTAAAGAAGAAAACAAACCCCTGAAGAAATTCCAAGAGAACACAGGAAACCAGCTTACTGAAATAAGGAGGTCATTACAAGACATGAGTAAGGAAATAGAAATGCTAAAGAAAAAACAAGCAGAATTTCTAGCACTGAAAAACACAGTTACTCAAATAAAAAAACTCTGTGAAAATTCTCACCAGTAGACTGGATGAAGTAGAGAACAGAATATCTAAACTAGAAGACCAGGTGTCAGAACTAATACAGTCCAACAAAGAGAAAGGTAAGCTTATTGGAAGGTATGAATAAGAATTTCAAGATATTCAGAACACTATAAAAAGATTAAACATAAGAATTTAGGGTACAGTAGAAGAAGAATATCAATCCAATGGCATAGTAGGTGTTTCAATAAAATCATAGAAGAAAAAATTCCCCAAATTGGGAAAGAAATGCCAATGCAAATACATGAAGCTTTTAGAATACCAAATGACAAAACCTGAAAAGAATCTCTCCTTGCCATGTTATAACTAAACTACTAAACACACAAACCAAAGAAAATATATTGAAAGCAGTTAAAGACAAACAGGAAGTCACCTATAAAGGCAAGCCCATCAGGATCACAGCAGATTACTCAACACAAACTTTAAAAGCCAGAAGGACTGAGAGTGGTGGCACATGCCTTTAATCCCAGCACTCGGGAGGCAGAGGTAGGATTGCCATGACTCAAGGCCACCCTGAGACTCCATAGTGAATTCCAGGTCAGGCTGGGCTGCAGTGAGACCCTACCTCGGAAAAAAAAAAAAAAAAAAAAAAAAAAAGCCAGAAGGGCTTAGAATGATATATTCCAAGTTCTGAAAGATAATAACTGTCAACCAAGATTACTTTGTCCAGCAAAGCTATCTATACATATTGAAGGAGAAATTAGGATATTCCACAACAAAAACAGCCGAGAGGAATTTTTGACAACTAAGCCAGCCCTACAGAAAGCACTACACTTAATATTCACATTCATATATTAATACTACTCTCACTTTTGGTTAGAGAAGCTTCTCTTTTCAGATGGTGGTGACCACCGGAATGACCCAAAAGGCAACACAGTGCTGAGAAGAAGTGACAGAGGAGTGTCCAGCACTGAAACACCTCTATCGCAACCTCCAAGGCATTGCATAAGAGATGGCAGAAAGAGCGTAAGAGTCAGAGGAAGGGTACGACTCCTTACAATGCAATTGTCCAGAAAGAAATTGTCCTTGGTATCCATGACCTCCCAATACCTCCCAATACCTTCCCAAGACCCTCATAATAGGAGAAAAAGATGATAACATCAAAACAAAAGAGAGACTAACAGCGAGAGGGAGGGGATATGATGGAGAGTGGAGTTGTGAAGGGGAAAGTGGGGGAGGGGAGGGAATTATCATGGTTTCTTGTCTGTAAGGACAGAATATGCCAATAACAAAATTAACATAAAAATAAAATAAATAAAAATGAAAAAGGAAGCCGGGCATGGTGGCATAAGCCTTTCATCCCAGCACACAGGAGGCAATGGAAGGAGGGTCACAATGAGCTCGAGGCTACCCTGAGACTTCATAATGCATTCCAGGTCAGCCTGGCCTAGAGTGAGACCCTACCTCAGGGAAAAAAAAAAAAAAAAGTAGGTTACAATAGAACACTCTGCTCCTGCCCAGAATATAGAATATGCCTAACCCCCTGTAAGAAGCAGTGAACCCCCAAAAGCATGAGTCTTGTTCCCTGGGCCTCCTTTTCCTAGATTCTATAAATCCCTCTCATCTTTAAAATATTTTATTTACTTGCAAGTTGAGAGACAGAGACATAGAAGAGAGACAGAGAGAGAGAATGGGCATACCAGTGTCTCCAGCCACTGCAAATGAACTCCAACGCATGATCACTGTGCATCTGGCTTTATGTGGGTACCAGGGAATTGGGCTTTGCAGGCAAGCACTTTGACTGCTGAGCCATCTCTCCAACCCAAAGCCTGCCCTCTTTTAAAGCCACCTTCTTTCCTCAGATGGGGCCAATACCACAGATTAGATTTTGGTGGTGAGGTTGTGCCAGGGTGTTGCTTTGTATCTAGATTGGTCTTGAACTCCTGGCTATCTAGAGTTTCTGAGTGCTGGTATCACAGATATAAGCTATCACCCAGCTCAGATTAGATTTTTGTTTTGTTTTGTTTCTCAAGGTAGTGTCTTGCTCTAGCCCAGGCTGACCTGTAATTCATATGTAATTTCAGACTGACCTTGAACACATGGTGCTCCTCCTACCTCTGCCTCCCAAGTGCTGGGTCAGGTTAAATTTTTGTCTTTTTAGTTATGCAGGCATGCTTACCAGAGTCATCCTTTAAGTGGACCTATTTGTTCCCACTTACCCCATTGCTGGATCCCCACCGGAACAGCCCTTGGGGATGGGGGTTAGAAGGCTCAGAGTCAAAGACACAGACTCCAGGAATCACATGAGAAGCTGAAAGCAGACTCCTCTATTGAGGAAAACAGACATCCCTATATAACCCTTCCCGGCTTCCCATTGGCCCTGTCTTTGTTTGGCATTGTGTTGTCCCTTTCTTTGGCTCGTTTCCTGTGTCAGCGGTGTCCTGGTGTTTGGGCAGGGTTTAGGTTGGCTCACAGGGGGTTTAGTAGTCACCCATGTGCTATAATCTCAGGGCCTCCTCTCAGGGACCCTCCCCCCACCCTGGCTATGCTTCTCCTACATTTCCCCATTTCCTACACCATTTGCAACTCCTTCCAGAATGGCACCTCCACTTCAATGTGTTCAGGTCCCCCACCACTGTCACTTACAACCATGCAGTTCCAGCTAAGTCTTAGGAAGTCCTGTGTAGGCTGTGTAACTTCAGACAAGTTACTTGATCTCTCTGATCCATACTTTCCATCGTCTATTAAATTAACAACACTGGCCCCGGGGGAATTATTTGGCATTAAATTGTAACAATAGTAACAGCAACAAAACTTTATTGAGTTCATATTGTGCTAGATACATAAGCATTTAAGATGCAAACACTTGGAGTTGTGTCAATAGCTCTGTCACGTAGGACCTGATTATCCCCATTTCACAGATAAGGAAACTGAGGTTTAGAGAGCTTCTGTCTGTCCCATTAGTTACATTAGCCACAACTATAATGACTCGATGTCATGAGAAAGGCACCATGAGTGTGGGGAGGCATCTAGGGCCAGGAAGGACTCAAGCATGAGTCTGCTACAAATGGATGTGCTTGTCTGGTGTTTTGTCATTGGAGACCTAGTACTCTCTGGTGCCTGAAAAAGTACAAAGTGGAAAAAGTTTCCTTCACCAAAAAGAAAGCACTGAGTAGCATGTTGAATGTCCTCTGAATGCTCTTTTGTAAAAGGGAGATCAACTTGTTTATCTAGATTGTTTTTCTTTTCTGATTTTCAATGTGTGATTATTATGTCCCCTTCAAACATAGACATTTTGTTCTCATCTAATTAGTAATCACTTGCCATTTTAATACAGGTAATTAAAATTACATATTAAATATAAAAAACTTGTACTGCTTTACTTATGGAAATTTATAAATTCAAACCATTTGAGGAAAGGGTTTCAATTCATACAGTTAATAAATTCCTTTTGAAAAAATAATTCTTCCAACCTTCCATGCCAAACTACAAACATGAACATCTTTGGTTGATGGCATTAGTTTTAGGGAACCTGTCATTGTTGATTTTTTTTTCCCCTTTGATTTACAGCCACCCAAAGTTTTTACTTCCAAGGCAGGACCCCTGCAATGTTTGGTCCTCCCCAGTGATAATGGCTCCAAGTAGGGTAATAAAGTTGTCTACTAAGTTCTTGCTGGGAGACAGATCATTTTTGCTTTGTTTTGCTTAGCTTTCCATTTTTTTTGTTGTTGTTGTTTTCTTTTGTTTTTGATGGAAATTCCAGCATGTTGGAACAGCTGGCCCCTGCTTCTAACTCCTGAGTTGTTGGGACTGCAGGTGCATATTTCATTGAATTCCAACTCTGTGATGGTATTTAACACATCCAGGTTCTTAATGTTTATTGTTACACCCTTACTTAAAGATAGCCTCTATTATTCTGTAAGCATTAGATTAGGAGCATTTATGCATTTTACTAATTCAACAGCATTCAGTATGTGTGAGAGTGCGTGTGTGTGTGCGTGTGCGTGTGTGTAGAGAGAGAGAGAGAGCGAGAAAGAGAAAGATTGAAGAGTCTAAGCCCTAGAGATTAATGTGGATACCCAAGCTCATGACCTTTGTATGTCATGAAACCAGAATTCAACTGTCTGAATCCAAAAACTACCTTGTGGCAGTGTTTGGCTAAAAAGTCATATCCAAACTGCATCCCTAACTATTGCTCCATCAATATTTCCTTTAAAAGACATTGGCACACATTCAGCCCCAGCAGATACATTCACCTCCTAACATCGTGACTTTCCCCTCCACACTTTCAGCATAGAATTTGCAAACATTCAAAATCGTTTTCACATTAAGCCACTTGTTTAGAGAAGTCCCCATCTTGAACACTTTGTGCTGTCAAGAACCAGGGGCAAAACTTTTCTCTCATGATACAGAAATGATCTTCTAAACTTGTCTTCAGAAACAAAATCATAACACTGATCTTGGATGGCAGAGTAGAAAGTTTCTTTGTCCCAGCACCCCCCCCCCCATTGTGTTTCTTTTTTCTTATTGATGAGATTTGGGGATTTTTTTTCCTCAAATATCCTAAAGTTCCTTTTGGGCAGAAATCAAACCAGACCTACCTCAACTGGTGGTGGTGGAGAGAGGAGGTGTGGACTATGTGAGAACAATGGTCTCCCACCAGCTGAGAGCCCTGTGCATGTCAGTCATGTGTCAACACCTTTCCTTCTGGCACAGGCACCAAGGAAAGCAAAACCAGAACAAAAAGAAAAGAAAAGAAAACCTTAACCACATAATCCCAGCAATGATTACTGAAGAGAAGGGCAAAATGGTGTCAGTCAGATAATCGTCATATATTCTAAGCACAAACTTCTGTTTTTATTTCACTATAATGATGATGGACTCAAGTGAAGACAAACACATTTTGTTACCAAAAGAAAGATAAGTCTTCCCTTTCTTAAGCTAAATAAACATGGTTTGACCCCAGCAAGGTGTTATCAAGGGCAGAAATACTATCCTACATTTTCTCAATTTTGGCTAAAGAGCCAAAGGAGTTTGAATAGTGAATTTTGGTTGGGGGGAGTTGGTTTTTCTTTTCTGGTCCCCACCCCTATTTTCTTTACTAAAAGAAATTGGAATCTACCAGCTAATGTCATTTGTATTCCTTAATATTCCCAAGAAAGAGAGAATAGGAAGAAAAAGTTGGAATTCTGAATTTACCTGCTGACTGAAAAAAATATTCTTCCCAATCAGTTGGAGACAGTCTAATCATAAATAGAAAGAAAGCCCTGGGATAGCAATACACCAATAGTAATATACATGTGATTTTATGATTGGATCATTATACATAAAATCTTGTACATCAGAATATTTAAATTTAAAGAACAGTATGCAGGGCAATTTTAGAGTTTTGGAGGAAATGAACTTAATTGTTTATTTTTATTTATTAGAAAGAGAAAGAGGCAGTTAGAGAAAAAGAAAATGGATACACCAGAACCTCTAGCCACCGCAAACAAACTCCAGACACATGGGCCAGCATGCCCTTCCGGCTTATGTGGGATCTGGAGAATTGAACCTGAGTCCTTGGGCTTCACAGGCAAGCACCTGAACTTCTAAGCCATCTCTCCAGCCCAACTTAATTATTTCATGCATAGCTTTTGATTTGGAAAACCCCATTGATAAAAGACAAATCTATAAGAAATATGAACGAAAAATTTACAAACTCTACATGTAGGAAAATTTTAGAGCACTAGTAAAGAAGTGGAAAGGCAGAAAGGCATATGATATTATTGGTAGTCACCACACAGTGTTGTGACTCTCTTGAGAAACCCAATCCTACTGCCCATCTTTTATATATATCCATCCTCCTCTTTTCCTTTTTTCTTTCCTCTCTTCCTCTCTCTTGTCATTAATGTGAGAGAGGAAAGGGGAGGGAGGAAGAAAAGATTGGTATGCCAGAGTCTCAGCCGTTGCAATTGAAGTCCAGATATGCACACGTGAGACCGCGCATACTTTTGTCATCTCGTGCATCTGGTCTGTGTGGAACCTGGAGAGTTGAACACAGGTCCTTAGGTTTTGCAAGCAAGCACCTTAACCACGGAGCCATCTCTCCAGCCCTCCTCCCCCTCTCTTGATCCATATTAAAACCCATTTTAACAGACTCCAATTTGCTTCAAAACACAGAAATACACAGTATAAGAATATCAACTTTTTAAACTACAATCTACAGATTTATAAATCATATAAAATTATATAACATAATTTTATTAAAATAACTACATGAATGTTCTGTTTTAAAATTTAATATCCTTTATATATATTACAGCAGGTCGCATATATATATATGTGTATATATATATATATATATCCTCACTTCTTACAACCCCTTATAGCCTCACCCCTGTTCCTATTTACCTAGGGCCCTCCTCAATGGGGTTATGCTATTCACTGTGGGGCTTGAAGACCTCAGTCATTTTCTGTGGGGTAGCAGGGGAACTATGCCTCAGGATACTCTTACCTGCTCTCTGGTTCTTAAAATCTTGCTGTCCCCTCTTCCACAATGCTCCCTCAGCCATGGCAGGCCTACTGGCAGTCTGATTTAGTATTGAGCTCTTTGTAGCCTCTGGATTTCTGCTTTAATGGGTTTTGATTGATCACAATGTTTGTCACCATCACTCTGGAGATGGTTGTCAGGCTAGCAGTAAGAGAAGTGTTTGCAGCACCACTTCCACTGCAAGTTCTCCTGGGCTCAGGCAAATGTGGAAGAAGTGGCAAGTCTCACAGTGGGCAGTCAGCTATATTTTTGTCCTATTGATTGTTCTCCTCCATTTTCTCACCTAATAAATA